>NC_064808.1:100008743-100103885 GCF_023721935.1 Panthera uncia
TCCTTCCTTCCTTCCTTCCTTCCTTCCTTCCTTCCTTCCTTCCTTCCTCTTTCTTTCTTTCTTTCTTTCTTTCTTTCTTTCTTTCTAGAAATTTTAAGGAATCACTCTTTTTCTTCTTTTAAAAATAGGCTTAAAAACTCACCTTATAAAAATTTCTGGCCCAGTAGTTTTATGAAGAGAAAGTTTACTAGCCTTTTCTATTTGCTCGTTCGTAATTAGTCTGTTTAAATTTCCTATCTTTTATAGAATCAATTCAGATTATTACATGACTTATGCAATTGTTCATTCCCTTGAAATTTTCAAACGTATTTACATAGAATTGAGTAAAGTACTGGTTTAATTTCCTTTATACACATAGTTCCCCCCTCCTCCACTCCATATGCCTTATTTGCTAGACTTTTGCTTTCTTTTTTTTATTAATTAGATTACTTACTTACTTATTTATGCTTCTAAAGCCAGCTCTCAGATTTATTCTAACATTTTCCTTTTTAAATTAATATATTTATTTCTGCTCTCAGCTATTAAATCCTCCCTTCTGCTTTCCTAAAGGTTGTTTTATTATTTTTATAGCTTCTAGAATTGAATGTTTACTTGATTTATTTTCTATCACCTTGATTACTAATACTATTGAATGAAATAAATTTCCCTGTTGATATTGCTTTAGCTGTATCCAGTAGGACTTATATATATCGCCTTAATTTTCATGTTCTAGATATTCTGTCATATTTATTTGAATTTCTTTTTTTACTGAAGAGTTCTTTTTTTAAATGTTTATTTTATTTTTGAGAGACAGAGCACGAGCAGGATAGGGGCAGAGAGAGAGGGAAGCAGAGGATACGTAGCAGACCCTGAGCTGTCAGCACAGAGCCTGACTCAGGGCTTGAACTCACAAACCGTGAGATCGTGACCCGAGCCCAAGTCAGAGACTTAACTGACTGAGCCACCCAGGCACCCCTTAAGAGTTGTTTTAAAAAGACTTAAACGTTTATTTTTTAAACGGTTTTTTTTTTTAGTTTGGTTTTATTATTCATTTCTGGTTTTAGTATAGTATGACCAGAGAATGAATTTTGTACTTTTTACTTTGGATGCATTTTGAGTGAAGATATTTTCTCTATGTTGAGGATATGGAGTTGGAAATACATACATTTTTAATTTTTAAATTTTTAATGTGTATTTATATTTTTGAGAGAGAGGGAGAGAGAAAGCACAAGCAGAGGAGGGGCAGAGAGAGGGTGACACAGAATCTGAAGCAGGCTCCAGTCTCTGAGCTGTCAGCACAGAGCCCAATGTGGGGCTCAAACTCACAAACTGAGGGATCATGACCTGAGCTGAAGTCAGACGCTTAACCAGCTGAGCCACCCAGGTGCCCCTAGATCCTTTTGTTCTAAGTGTGGCTTTTATTTTTTATTTTTTTTAGACGTTTTTATTTATTTATTTTTGAGAGAGAGAAAGAGCGCGCATACACACATGCCCATGCACATGAGTGGGGGAGGGGCAGACACACACACACACACACACACACACACACACACACACAGAATCCGAAGCAGCCTCCAGGCTCTGAGCTGTCAGCACAGAGCCCAACGCGGGGCTCTAACTCACGAACTGTGAGATCATGACCTGAGCCGAAGTCAGACGCTCAACCAAATGAGCCACCCGGGTGCCCCTGAAGTTTTTTCTAATAAATACATTTAGCTCATTGCTATGGATTTATATGACTACATGTTTGGTCTTAGTTCTAATGTTATTTTTACATTCTGCTTTCTAATTTTTTTCTTTATGAAACTTTCTCTCTGCAGACTATGCACCCTATCCCTTCTCTCTGCACCCTATCCCCCACTTTGTGTAACTTAGAAAGTCTATATTTTTCTGGTAGTTACCATTGTAACCATAACTTTATATAATATGCTTAATCCCCTGTTTCTTTCGACAGTATCTATTAATTCTCTATATAATACATCAATCTTCTATTTCTTTAGATAATAGGTAGTCATTTCTTTCATATCTTTGTTCATTGCCTTGGGTTCACTGAGATAATTGCCTCATTACTTTCTTTTTAAAAAATCATGTGAAATACTTAGTCACGATTTATTTGGCTCGGTGAAAACATTTTCCCTGTTGATTCTTCTTCATCTATTTGTTTTTCCTCTTTCTTTCTTCCCTTTCTCTTGCATTTTTGGTATGGACCCTGTGCTGGTTCCTTTTCAAATCTGGCTTTGGAAGGTGGGAGTTTTTCCCTGAACCAGCTGTTGGTATGTGTGTGGGGCTGGCTGGACTGCATTTCCGGTCACCAGAATTTTTCCTTAGGACTCAGGGTTTTGTGCGTGAGTGGTGTGGGCTTTGCCTCAATGCAGCTGGGGAAGGCAGGCATTTATGTGGTAATTCATAGGGCAAAGCGTCTCTCCTCGCCACTGTCACTGAGATGGACCGTTTCTCACATACGTGGCTTGTCTGTGTGACACCGGCCCGTGTCCCACCTTCTCTGCTTCATGGAATTGGGTCCAGAGATTCTCTTGGGACCGCCCTGGATACTCTGTTCCTGCTTTTGAAATTGGAGAGTTTAGGTTTCACATGTCACCTTTTGGAAATGTATTTTGCAAGTTTTTCTTCTGTAAAGAACAGCAGTGAGCTCCATTGCTGGGGCTTCCCCTCTCCCCTTTTCCTGCTGGATTCTCACGATCGGGGTGACATTCCCATGGTCTCTTCTGCTTCACGAAGGCTAAGTTTGTGTTCCTGCGTCACATATGCCTTGTTGCGTGGAGGCAATTTCCTCGAGAAGGAAGGAGTGCCAGCCTCTGGTCACCCTGGAAGTTGACTGTCCTGGTCGATACTATGATCATCACAGGTGTGTTGCTGGGGAGGGGGTCACAGTCAGGGTGGCTGGACTGGAAACAGGGGAACGGCTTCCAGAAGCCCTGCCAGGTGTCAGAGAGGTCTGAGTCTTCCAGCTTACGGAGATGGGAGACCAGGGGAGGGTGAGAACACTCTCACTCACAAGCAGGCCCTCAGCTCCTGACAACCACCCACAGGGGCAGGAAGTAGGGAACCGGATGCAACCCTGCCTCCTGACAACCCAGAATCCTCTCTGTTCCTGGCAAGGACTCCGTGACTTTCAACAAATTTGGCACAGAGGGGAGCCAGAGTGTGCATCTTATGTTTACAGATGGAACAGCCAATAGTTGAACAGGAAGGGAACGTCCCAGCAAATGAACCCCCTGGTTTCCAGCCACGAGCTCTCTCTCTTCTTGAACATTCTGCCTCACAAACCATCCTACCAGCCTTTGGTCTGAAGCACGAGTTCCCAGGAAGAACCCTCGCGGTGCCCTGAATTGAATGGCTTTTCCCTGCAGGTGGACTTTTTCCAAACCAGCTCCATTCCCAGCCGCTGCCGGGCCTCGCCCTCTGATGCATCCTTCAGAGTCCAGCCTTCCTTGACTTTTCTCCATTCTCTCCTGCCCTGACCTTGAACTTCCTTTGGATCTTCCACTTAGCCCCTTATTTTGAAAGATTCTGCATTTGTTCCTTTGCTCTTACTCTTTTCTAGGCTTAAAACTCTCTTTCCCCTTATTTTCCATTATTTGTTCCCTCACGTTACTTGGGTCTCTGCTTAAAAGTCATCTGCTCAGAGGGGTTGTCCCTGGTCACCCTATATAAAATAACACCCCCAGTTACCCTCTAACCAATTTACTTGTGTTCATAACAAGTTATTTTATAGATGTTTTTGTTTGTTAGTTGTCTGTCTTCCCCCATAGCATGAGAGCAAAGACTTTATTTGTTATGTATGGCACTGTGTTCTTGGCAAGTGGATAAGATAGACGCTACATAAATATTATAGGAAGGAAGGAAGGAAGGAAAGATTGCTATATTCACACATCACACCGAACTAGCACTTATATATTATATTTTACTTGCCTGTTTCTCTCTTTAAACTGTTGTGTCTTTGAGGATAGTTCATCCTACTGTCTTAGACAATGGCTGCTTCTGCATAGTAGAGGCTCTATCTATGTTTATTGAATTGAATCAACCATACCATGTCTGTCCCGAAGTGAAGAAAAGAAGTTTATCTGCAGAGACCTTGGGGAATAAGGTAATATCTGCTCTGACACCCCCCATCATCTATCCCACCTCTTCTCCGGGGAGTTCTTTATATGCAAAAGCAACAGTTGGGATATGGACATTTTTTTTATAAGCAGTAGAGTGCATTTGATCAGGAACCACAAGTGTGTCTAAGAGGGCTGGCTGAGGCTCGCCACTCCCATGCCCCGGTCTGTGGGTGGAGGTGAGTGGGGCAGCTCTCCCCATCAGCCTGCCGTCTAATTGATTACTCCCCACTCTCCCAACACACACAGGCGCTTACTAGTGGAGTTAGGAGGAAAGAGAAGCAGCCAGTAATTTTGAGAGCTCTGGGAGTTCACTGCCACTCCTTACAGGAAATTGTTCGGTTCCCTTCCTGGACCCATCAGTCAGCCCCAGTTTCCCAAATTAAAATCAGCACTTGGAAGTCATGTTCTGACAGTGATTCTATACAGAGGATCCATCTGGTTGTATCCAGCCGAGATCCCCTGTAGGATTGCTCAGGCTCAAATAATTAATGGAAGAATATTACACTGCCAAACACATCAAGCAATTTGCCAAGAGAGGAAGGGGAGCCCTCAGGACTGGGGAGCCAGTTCCCATACATAGCTCCCCCGCCCCCTGTGTCTGTCTACGCACTGGAGCTGGTGACATCGGAGGTGCCCTCAGGGGCCATCTGGCCATGAAGTTCCCAACCAGGGGGCCAGGACATCTGATGTGTTGCCAGGACTTGGGGTCTGTGCTGCACACAGCTGGGGACAAACAACCAGGTAATAAAAATTGCAAATGATTTATTTCATAAAGAACGTAAATGATAGTGGATCTGAAGTTACAGTTGATAACTTAATTGAATTCTGTTAGCCTCCTTGGCTGAAAAAGAAAGAGCTGGGCATTGTACTAGCATGAGTAGCTCAGATTAATAGCATCACCATGGGGATCTCTGCAGAAAAAGGTTGAGAATCGTGGCCCCAGTCTGGGCTTCTTGTCAATGATGGAATCACATCCTTGGCATACTGTCCGGTCTCTGCTTGAAAACTGCCAGTGTGGTGGTCTCCATATCCTCAGACGGCAGCTTGATTAGACAGAAAGCTCTTATCCCAATTGAATTGCTTCTGGTTTCCACACATTGCCCTGATTTTCCCACCTAGAGAGAGAGGATCTTTCCTACAAGCTCCCAGACACTGTGTTCATATCATCTGGGCTACCGTCACTCTTTCTTTTTAATTCCAGCTCCTGCCTCTTTGTGGTAGGGCTGAGAAAATGTTTGGGAATATTCTCCCTAAAGGCAGTCCTTAATCACTGAGTGAAGGGCCCCCTCCCATTGGCTGGGGTAATTCTGAGGCATGTCTATGCACGGTGATCCAGATTTTTCCTGCAGGACGGGGCTTGAGTCACCTGTGGGGAAGCTGGTTTATTAACATACCGTCTATCGGCTGCTTTTCTCCTTTGTATCACTCCTCTCTGTGTTTCTTGTACCTTCCAATAAACTGTTGATGCTTGAACCCTTGGCTCAGAGACTGCTTTCTGGGGGAACCCAAACCAGTAAACCTGACCAGAAAAATACAGGACCTTTTTGGAGAAAATTGTATTAAAACAAACCAATGGAGACATGGACCGTATTCGTGACTTCAAAGCACTGTAAAACTACCTTTTCTCCCCGATGAACCTTTATAACAGTGCAATTTTAATCACACTCCCAGTAGAATGTTTCAGAAATCTGAAAAATGGATTCCAAAATCACACAATAGATTCAAGGGCACAAATGACGAGAACAATTTTGAGAAAGAAGAAAGAGCAAAGAAAGGAGCCTTGCTTGCCCATAAATCAAGACTAATTCAAAGCTGTAGAAATAAAACCAGCACAGGACGGGCAAGTGGATCAGGGGGAACACGGCAGCCAGAGCCAGAGATTTGCTTGTGGTGATGGAGGCGCCACCCGACAAGGGAGAAGGGCGAGGCCTTGGGAAAGTCAGCCATTGCCCGTTTCTACAGAGACAAGAACACAGGAAATGGGCCCCAAGAGTGGCAGAGGTGGCACAGTTTGGGTAAAAGGACCAGTCCGTGGCACTTCTCATTGAGGAATTAGGAGCTCCCTAAGATGCCAGGGCTCACCCAGCTCTCTGTTCCCTGTGATGTTTCTTGGTTTGACGAAAGTATACCACTCGCATCTCCGGAAGGGGGGGGGGCCCGATCGATGACCTGTCACCCTGGTGCCGAGTGCTTCGGGTCAGCAGCTCCCACTCAGCACTTCTGTGATCTCGCAAAGACAGCCCTGCACCTCAGGGTAACGGGAAAGCCTTTCTGGACAGCAGTGTGTCATTAGCTCTGGGGAAGGGGCAGGCGGCATGGACACGAGGAACAGATAGATGCTCCCTTTTCCTGGCCGGGTTGAGAGAGCCATGTGCTATCTGTCACTGGGGGACGCATCCACCCCCCTGACCCCAGACCCAGTTGCAGTGTGACACACACTTCCCACATGCAGGAGCCTCCACTGGGAGACACAAAGTGACACACTGAGATGGGAACACGCTCACAGTCACAGGTCTAAGCATGATCCTGCCAGGATTGCTCCGGGGACTTCTGGTTGAGACATGGTTTCTCACAACTAAGTGCCATGGCAGGGACTTTTCCTGATGCCAGGAGCTGGTGTGGGTGCAGGGGACACTATGCCCTTAACCCCTCCCCCAAGCATCACGCACACACACACACACACACACACACACACACAAACACACACACACGCTCTGTGATATGGTAAATTTTGCGTGTCAACTTGGCTTGGCCATGGGGTGCCCAAGATATTTAGTTAAACATTATTTGGGGTGTTTCTGTGAAGGTATGTTTGGATGATATTGACATTTAAATCAGTGGGCTTTGAGTAAAGCAGATTGCCCTGTTTTACTGGGTGGGCCACATCCAATCAGTTGAAGGCCTGAATAGAACAAAAAGACCAGTGTCACATGAGTAAGAGAGAATTCTCCAGCAGACTGCCTTTGGGTTTCATCGCCAACATTGGCTCTTCCTGGTTCTACAGCAGACAGCTTTCAGATCTGAATTACAGCACCAGCTCTGCCAGGGCTCCAGCCTGCCGGCCCACCCTGCAGATTTTGGATTTGGTAACTTCCATCATTATGCGAGCTATTCCCTATAATAAATCTTTATATATATATATATATATATGTATATGTGTATATATATATATATATGTATATGTGTATATATATGTATATGTGTATATATATGTACATATATATATGTGTATGTATATATGTATATGTGTGTGTGTGTGTATATATATATATATACATACATCCTGTTAGTTCCTTTTCCCTGGAGAAGTCTCTCTCTCTCTCTCTGTCTCTCTCTCTCTCTCTCTGTCTCTCTCTCTCACACACACACACACACACACACACACACACACACACACACACACACATGCAGTTTGCCCCTGAGGCTATACTGTAGAATGAGATTTGACAACATAACTATTTCTACTCCCCTCTCTCCCTCCCCCTCCTGCTTCCATTCCTCTGCCTCCCACCTATCCACACAGTCCCTCTGGAGCCCAAGGATGGATAGAGGTAGAGGCAGACTCAGCATCCCAGGAACAGAGCAGGATCCTGGGGCTGACCCTAGAATACCCATCTGGAGGAGCTTCGTCCCCAGATCATTCCTGGACTTTCTTCCACCTCACTCAGACCTCCTGGAATGTTCCCGGAGGACACTGCTAAATTACCTCTGCTGCCTGGGGGACAATAGAGTCTTAACAAGCTCTGATCCTCTTCTGTACTCTGTACCCCCTCCCTTCATTCCTCCCTCCCTTCTCACTTCCACTCCCCATATGCCTAGGCAATGTAATCATTGCTGTCCTCAGGTCCTTGGGAGCATACTGCTGGGCTTAGTGAGAGGAAGGAGTTATATAAGTCAGGAGCCCAGACTGGGGGTTGGAAACCAGGCCCTGAGGCCACTTCACCATTCTCAGTCCAGTGACCTTGTACCTGTCACCAAGCAGTGCACTTTTCCTAGCCTGTGAGGGGGGAGAGAGCATAAGATGGTCCCCAAGGATGGGTGTTTGGGGTGTAGAGGAGGGAACACTGGGTGTGCCTGGCATCTGGGGGTGCACAATGAATATGTGCTGAATGTTCTTGAATGATGGGGGTCACAGAAGACTAGATCAGAGACCAGAAGTTTGACTTGTGCTGAATCACTACATTTCCCTAAATCTCAATTTTAGCAGAAGTAAGTATCTCGAAAATGACCATCCTGGGAGGCCATACCTGTGAAAAGGCTCATTGCCTCGCAAGGTGGTCTAATTGTCTACTTTAGATGCAGTCCTACAAGAACTTAGACATTCAGGGCCGTATTTTCCCAGTATTGCCTGAGTGTCAGGCCTTGTACTGGACTCAGAGCCACCACATTTCATCATCTTAGCAAGTTGTATGCAGGGCATCTTATAATCAGTGTTTTACAGAGATGGAAGGAGAGACTCAAATGGTGACATGACCCTTGCAGAGTCACAGAGCTGGAAAATGACTGAGCTGAGATCCAAACATTCATTCATTCATTCATTCACTCACTAACAATTCCCCCAGGCTCTGTGCTCAACACTGGGCACACAGTGGTGCATCAGAGTGACAGGGGCTTAGATCTTTCAGTGTTCCATGGCCCCAACCACGTGATCTCTGAGGTGCTATAGCCCCAACACTAGGCCTTATGAGAGCTCTGATCCGAGGACCCGCCGTGGCTCTTGTTCTGGAACAGCTGGCCTCCCCACTAGGCCAGAGGGAGTCTCAGCAGTCCTTTGGAGTCAGGTTGGGGAACAAAGTAAGCACGTGGTCCATGCAGTATATTCCTGTGGGGTGGGAGCCCAGGACAGGCAGGTTGAAGGAGAAGAGAGAGAAGGCCCCAAGACGAGGCAGGAGGCAGGAGGCAGTCGAGGCTGCTGTCGTGGGGAGAGACGGAGCAGATCTGACCACATGCCTCTCCTTCTTGATCCTTTCAGTGGTTCCCCTTGCTGGAAAGTTAAAGAGCCAGTCCCTTACAAGACTTACAAGGAGTCCCAGATAACTCCTGCCCATCCAAGTCACCCCCAGACTAGGTTAGGACCCCATGCTTTGGGTGAGTCTATTCCAGCAGATTTTATTCCGAGTATCTGATTGTGCATCTGTCTCCAACAGCCCCCAGTTTCTGGGGTCCCTCCAGGGCCCAGACCTTCAGGCCTTAGGTCCCTTGCACATAGTCGGTATTTGAGAAATATTTGCTGAGCGAATGAATGAACACAGAGCTGAGTGAACATTCCTCAGGGGGCTGAGTGTGAGGCCTGGACGCTGGACCCAGAGTAACATGCACCTTACTCTGCATGGATGTTGCCCAGCTCAGGCTCCCAGTGGCCCCCCCCCCTTCTCTTTCAGAGTCCATAATTAATGTGGCACCCTCAGTAATAAGCATGCACCTCGTGGGCTCCAATCTTTCTCATTAGGTGCTGAGGCAGATTGCTCATCTTCTCTTCCTGGTGCTAATGAATGAATCATGCCACCCTGCAGATGGCCCTGTGCTGTGCGGGGTTGGGGACGAGGATGGGGGGGGGGGGGGGCACTCCCATTCTTTCAGGGTCTGGTACTAGTGGCCAACGCACAGCCCCCACAGTGAATGGATGTAGGCCCAGAGCTGGTGTCTTTTGGTGGAAGGCAGTCCAGGTGGTGCCCCAGCCCTAATGGGCTTTAGGATAAGACCTCAACCTTCAGTCTAACATTCCAGGCTCTCTCAGCCTTGATCCTGGGCTAGCCTGCTGGGTTGGATCTCTTGTGCTCTGAATCCTGCAGTGCCGGACTCTTGTTTCCTGCAGTGCAGGCATCCTTCCTTCTGCGGGATTTTTCTCTTGCTGTTCCACTTTATCGGTTCCTGTTCCTTGTATGCCTCTCTGATGCTCATTTTGAAAAAGCCTATAAAAGCCGCGCCTCTTCCACGAAGCCTTCCCTGACCACCTTTCTTGCAGAATTCCCCTGTCCTCCTTTTATTCTTTTAATATTTATTTTTAAAATGTTTATTTATTTTTGAGGGAGAGAGCATGAGTGGGAGAGGGGCAGAGAAAGAGAGGGAGACACAGAATCCAAAGCAGCCTCCAGATTCTGAGCTGTCAGCGCAGAGCCTGACGTGGGGCTCGAACTCACGAACTGTGACATCATGACCTGAGCCAAAGTCGGACGCTCAACCGACTGAGCCACCCAGGCGCCCCTCATGTCCTCCTTTTATACCCTGCATAGACTATCTTCCAGCCCCAGCTCTGTTGCTTTCCCTACCTGTGTCTCAGATTCCTTGTCTTTAAAGGAAAGAAAATCCCTCCACAGACTTTTCATGAAATTTAAATGACCTTCCTTCACTGAACATTTACAAACATTCATTCTGTATTTAGCTCAAAATACACAGGACTAGGTGCAGAGGACAAAAAAAAAAAAAAAAAAAAAAATACAGCTTCACTGTCCAGTAGCTTATAGTCCAGTAGAAAATAACCCAAATAATAATGATAATAATATGGACAATAGCTTCATGTTTATGCTTTCCAGAGCACGTGGCTAAGTGCTTTTACATACAGACAAATATAAAGGAGGTTGTAATACCTAGTAATGAAGTGCTTTCACATTAGGTAAAGTCACAAATAAATTGAAGATTATCTTGTTATCACTCCTCATCTTTTGATGTCTGTCTGTCCTGGCTCCCCACTTAGGCTGTGAGCTCCACGAATCGGAAGGGGAATCATCCCACTTCCAGGCACGTCAACAAAGTATGTCTCAACCCCTGATGGTGGCTGGTTGGTTAATCTGCTCCCAGAACCGGGAGGATTAGAGGAAGTGTTGCCGGGTCAGAGGTAAACACTCTGGAGGCCCCGTCAAGAAGGCCTTACTGAGGTCACCTTGTGCAGCTCCTGAGATTGGCCATGCCCAGCAGGTGGGGAGCAGTGGTCTACGGTCGAAGGGCTTCAGAGCAGGACCATCTGCTTTTCCTGGTAGGCTCTGAGCTCTGACTCTTGTTTCCTGAATATTCTCTCAGGCTTACTTTCTTCTCCCACATCTTCTGTCCTAAACGTCCTTTGACTGTGAGATTTGTGGCCCATAAGTAAGGCCAAGTGGAGAAAAGGGCGGTAGCCTTCCCCTCCTGATCAGTTGTACCTGCTCTCTCCCAGCACAACAAGCTCCCTGGCTTTCAGCCGCTCTGTTCCACCTGGAACTCATCCACAGGGCGCTGTGGGAAAGGACTGAGCATCAGAAGACCTGAACCTGGCCTCGACTCTGGGGCTGCCCATCCTCCACACCCCAGTTCTGTCTCTGGATCTAGGAAGAGCATCTCCTGTCCTTCCCACCTAAAGGATCATTAGGGAATCAAACAAGACGATGTGTTAAGGGACTTTACACCTGCGTCACGTGAAACCGGGCAGACAGGTTATTATTACCAGCATTTTAAAGAGAACTTTCAGGTTTTGAGTTTTAAAATGGTTTCATTAAGTCTAATGATGACCAAATGGCCCATGGGAAGGAAAGAAACATGGGGACACCAGGACTGTCCAGCCCCATCAAGTGGCACCATACGAATAGGCACAGGTCCTTAGTAAGTCTTTCTACCTTCTGTGTCCCTCTGGGTCAGTGCTGCAGGAGGTGGGAAAGGGCAAGACCAGACTTGTGCCGGGAAAGAGAGAGTCAGGTGGGGAGGTCGCCACAGTGTCTGGCTGGGGGCAGGATGCTCCTTGGGGCCCAGCCAGCCTCTGGGTCACTTCACAAAAGGTCACTGCACCTGCATGGAGAATTTTCCAGCTATTAACAAAGCCACCGAGGCAGTGCGTCGGTAAAGTTCAGCCTCTAATCCCCAATTAAGGCACCGGGTCTTAACTGCATCCGGCATCTGCCTGCCAATGGCTATGGTAATTGTTTCTCTCAGGCTCTCTTTCTCTCTCTCTCTCTCTCTCTCTCTCTCTCTCTCACTTTCCAGGACAGTTTCTAGTGGGAGGGGGTCCTTCCCTCAGGTTCCTGACAACCAGAAATCTCTCTCCAAGGTGATGTCTCAGAGTGTGAGTGGGGAAGCTTCTGGGTTCAGCCTACCTTCCAGTTTTCCCCACTCCCCTGACCCCTTGGCCCCCCTCCCCATCCCTTCAGCAGCCTCACCCTGTATCCCTTATGACCTTAGTCCCCTTATTTGGAATCTACTTTGGCCAGGCACTTTGTAAATGTAATCATTTAATCCTCCAAACCAGCTTTGGAGGAAGAGTGAGCCCCACTTTCACCAGAGGGAGAGCCGGTGGTCTTAGAAGGCCTGACTTGCTCAGGCCTCACAGATGGAAAAGGGCGGTGCTCAGACCTACTCTGGGTCTGTGTGGCCCCAGGCCACACCATTGTTGGCATGATGTGGGCCCTTTGGGGGCTGGGGCTCATACAAGGAAGGGCGACCAGATGGCTGTCAAACAGCTCATTACCATAATGACAGCTACAATTTTTGGGCCAGTGGCCTGGCACTTAGTAGATGCTGGGTTTCAGGTTTTACATAAAAGGAGTGTGTTCAGGTACTGTGTGGGCACGGTTAGTTTCACAACAATCCTGCCAAGTAAGTAGCTCTGCCCCCATTTTACAGATGAACAAACTCAGGCATAATGAGGTTTAATTTATTTACAGGGTAAAATACATGATATTTCTGCTTCTGTAGGTAGAAAATGGAAAAATATCATCAACTTCATTCGGCCCAGCTTAATTATAAAGTAGTCAACTCTTTCTTAATTGCAAAATTCCTGCCTTTCCTTACATACAGCATAGCCTTTCTTTTGCAATGTTAAAACTATACAACAAAACAGAAGGGAATTGGTTCCAGGCAGAACAGAACATGAGCCCTTCTAACCTCCTCCCTCAACTTTGGAAGGCCCTTTTCCCACTGTAAGAAGCACTGGCCTGATGTGACTTTCTGGAATAGGGGCCATCCCTAAAGGCTGCTAGGCAAAAGCACACTGACTGGACTTTGGGCTCGGAACAATCACAGCCACATAGACAAACAAACAACTCCCTAAGTAGAAATGCATAGGCATGCCTGAGTAGAGGTTCTTGCATTGTATTGCTTTTGAGATGGGGCAGACTGGAGTCAGGGAGCCCTGAGGAGTGAAAGAGAATAGGCTGGGGTCTTGCCATGTGCCAGACTCTGCAGAATGCATATCCCTCATCAGAGCTCAGCTCCTACTTGTAGACATGTGATTGGGATCTGCTTTGATTTCCAGAAGTGGACGACAGTTGGGCCAGACTCATAACACCGCAAAAGTATATGCATTATTCACCAGCCACTCAAAAAATCAGTTTAGGAGGCAAAGAACGTGTTCCCATTTTAACTCTTCATCAGAGTGTCATAGAAGCAAATGACATTAGAGCTTTTGGAATGTCAGAGATTTCCCTCCATTATGCCCTCCATTATGGACAAAGAAACAGACCAAGTCTGTGCCCTGCCTGAGACAATACACTCACTGAGGGTTGGGACCAGATCCTCACTGTCTGACGGAGTGCCTGACTCTTGGGAGGTGCTCAGAAATGTTGACAAAAAACATGGGCAAAACTGTTGACAAAGGGGTAAAAATAGTAGAATGAGATGAGAGATGTCTTTCCCTGGCCCTCCCCACGGCCATCCTCCCCAGCAATGGTGGCGTCTCCCCGAGCACAGATTATCTTGCTTCAGATCGGGTTTCATGTTGTTAATGGGACAAGTCCATTGCAAGTTCTAGTTTGTGGTCTGACCAACTCTAGGGGCTGCGGTAGGCTTCTTCTTTCTTTAGGACAGCGCCGAGACCTGTGTCCTTTGAATTCTGCCCTGGGTCAGCCCTGCCCATCTTCTTTGCCCTGGTCACTGTCTGATGAGGGATACTGGAGACATTGAGCTGGCTAGCACGTATGCTGTCACTGTGTCCATCTACAGTGCAGCTTTGTTGACCTGTGCCCCCCCCAACACGGCTAAGTGAGAACCCCCATCCTCCCCAACCCATGCTTTCTCTCTTTCACCCTAAGCCACCATATTGGAATTACCCGTAATACTTAACAAATGCCAACCTGTGTCCCTGCCCCAAGGGTGCACAGCCTGGGCATCAGGAATGTCAAAAGTTCTCAGGTGTTTCTAAGGTGCAGCCAATCCTAAGTAGCTCTGCATAAGCTCCATCATCTCCCCTTCACCTAACACAGTCCTTGGCATTCAAGGAATGTTTGTTGAATGAATAGAGGAAGGAATGATGAAGGAATGGATGACTGCAGGGCTTCCTACCCATGATCAAACAGTAGAATAACTTTAATCTTTTGCAAAACATATGAGCCCCCGGCCCAACACCCCTCCCAGGCTCCATGTCTCTCCATCCCCACCCTTCACGAACTCAGATGCAGCTTGCCTGCCCATCATTTGGGTTTGTGTGCTTTGTAAAAGGTCGGTGATTCTGATGTGCAGCTCTGGTTATGAAAAACGAGGGAGTGAATGAATCGGTGAATGAATGAATGAGACATCTGAGCTAATAGGAAGAGTTTTAGTTGGGACAAAAAAAAAACCGAAGAAGGAAAGACAGATGAGCATTCTCTATGGTTTAGGAAATTGATGGGTATCATCCTGTTTCCTTTCACTTGACTGGCAAAATAAACCCCACTTGCTGGGGAAGCAAGTAGTGCTTTCCTCCTTCCTGTGCCTCCTTCTCCTCTCTCTAGGAGAAGCCAGCGATGGCTGGGGAGCAGGAATCTGGCCTTTTCTCTTTGGATTCCAATCACAGGGTGTCACGGTTGCTGCCTTATTGTTAGCACATATATTGGATTGGAAATCGAGGTCACGGTAAGGAAGGGGAAATGAGGAAGGCAGGCGGGAATGAGCCGATTCAGAGTCTGGCGATAAATTCTCTGTGCTCGGCTCAACTCAGCAGGAATTTGGAGCCTCAGTAGCCCTTGAAGGTATTTAAGCTGCAATCACCAGGGACACTGGGGAGTGACAGAGAAAGTCAGGGATGGTGGAGAGGAAAGAGACAAGCAATGAGCCGGGGCAGGCAGTGTGAAGTCACCTGTTTCGTCTGGCCTGCTGCTCCAGAAGGGGGCACAGCGCCCTCTCTGCCTGCAGGGCCCTCAGCCGCCAGTGACGGATGCGAAGTGATACCGTCTAGGTGCCCAGGGAGCTGCAAACCGCCAACGGCTAGGCTTACAGCAATTTAGAAGGATTAGTAGAAACAGAACAGCATACAAAAAACAACGAAACTATCTATAGTATCTAAAACTATCAGCGTCTGGTGATATTTTCTGCAATGATGGACACGTTCTATACTGTGCTGTCTAGTAAGGCAGACACTGGCTTGCAGGTCACGCTTGAAATGTGACAGACAGAACTGTCACATTTCTTACGTTTACACATTTCTTACGTTCTCACAAATCTTACGTTTGTTTCACGTGAATGAATTTACTGATTTATTTTTAAATGCTCATTTATTTTATTTTGAGAGAGAGAGAGAGAGAGAGTGAGATTGTGAACGGGGAAGGGGCAGAGAGAGAAAGAGAGAGAGAATCCCAAGCAGGCTCCGTGCTGTCAGCGCAGAGCCTGATGCAGGGCTCAAACTCACACACCGTGAGATCATAACCTGAGCCTAAATCAAGAGTCTGACACTTAACTGAGCCACTCAGGTGCCCCTCATGTGGGTGAATTTAAATGCAAATAGCTGTGACAGCTGGTGGCTGCCTCGTTGGATGGCGCATGTCTAAATGGCGGAGGAAGGCGCGTGGATCTGTGGTAAGGCAGGGAAAGGAAAGAGGGTCACAGCTCCACCTAGTGTGGGCACAGATGTCAAGCCCCTGTTGTGTGGGGTAGAATCCTTGAGAAAGCACTCTCTCTCACAGTGAGAGCCAGGCTCTCTGAGCTTCTTGGGCTCTTGGGCTAACGCGGTCCTTGTCCCCAGCACCGCAAGGGGAAGCTACCACGGAATCCCGCTACACTCAGGGGAGAGATGATCCTATTTTTCCATTACAACAGTTCTCAAAACCCTTTCTAGAGAGGAGACCCTAAAAGAAAAAGTCTCTCCTGCTGGGCCTGTAACTCAAGGCTGTCAGGCCCCAGACCCCCACCCCGACTCTCAGCCCTGTGAAGCCACCTCTCAGATCGGAAGTCCAGACTCCCCAGAGTCAGATTCTGTTCTTTACTCACCTAGTGGTGTTGAAAAAAAAAATCACTTAATTTCTCTCAGACTTATCTGTAAAATGAGGGTGTCTAAAGCCCCAGTGACGCCCAAGTTTCTTTCCAGCTTACAAACACTTTTTCTGGGGCACCTGGGTGGCTCGGTCTGTGGTAAGGTCCCCTCCCTAAGGAAAAATAAAAGTCCTCAAGGCAACCTGGCTATACGTACGTGACAACATTCCTCACGACCTTGTAACATGAGACCACTTAATCAGACTGCATGTTTGTGTGTTACCGTACATAGGAGACAAAGAAGTAAAAAATATATAGAAAACTACTCCACGTGGCATTCGGGGCTCAGTTCTTCGGGTACGAGCCCAACGGACCGGTGCCGGCAGGAATAAAGTTGCTTCCTGGAAAGAAAAGCCTGGGTGTCACAACTCTCGGTGTGCGAGAATCCTGCTACAAGTCGGTTGAATGTCCAACTCTTGATTTTGGCTCAGGTCATGATCCCAGGGTCATGGGATCGAGCCCTGCATCGGGCTCTGTGCTGAGTGTGGAGCCTGCTTAAGATTTTCTCTCTCTCTCTCTCTCTCTCTCTCTCTCTCTGTTTCTTGCTGCCTCCTCCTCCACTCATGCACTCCCCCCACCTCTAAAATGAATAAATAAAAAAACCCCAAAGACCCCCGCTTTTTCTAAAGCATTGAACATCCCTCCACTAGACACCAATTGAAGTTAAGAGGACAATGGAATGGCTTCTCTCAGTGCAGCAAGATTTTCTTTCAACCCTGATTGCTCTCAACATTAGCTGTTTTATTTACTAGTGTTATCATCACTATTAGAAAAGCTTCTGTTTTCTGCTGTTCAGGCTGGATCACCGGCAGGAAAACCATTGTCAGCCGGGTCTGAGTGAGCAGTGGGCCAGAATCTCACACGTTCTGGCTCTGCAGTCAATGCGGTCCGTAGAGCAAGAGGCAATGGGTGTCCTCTCTCTGCCCTTCTCTATCGTGTCCTTGCTTTATTAGTCCTCCCTCTCCTCTCTTTGCATTTTGCTCTTTCTCCCCCACTCTGTCCACTTCCTCTTTCTCACCTTCTTCCTCTCTCCCATCCCTCACCCTGCCCCGGCCTCCACCTCCCCGCCACCCCTGCCTGCTCTTACCCAAGTCCTGGGAGCCCTGGTCGACCTGGTTTTGTGCTTTTCCCAAGCCACAGGCGGAACCGCACTTTGGTGGGTGGGAGGGGCACAGGGTATCCGGAAAGGTCAGAGGCATTGCCTCCGATGCTTTTCAGATGGGCTTCCATCTCCACCTGCAACAAGAGACCTGCTATGAGAGTGGCTCTTGCTTTCATAACCAAAAAGGAAAGGAAAACCTTCCACCCTGTTATGGACTGAACATTCGTATCCTCACAAAATGTACATGTTGAGGGGCGCCTGGGTGGCTCAGTCGGTTAGGCGTCCGACTTCGGCTCAGGTCATGATCTTGCGGTCCGTGAGTTCGAGCCCTGCGTCGGGCTCTGTGCTGACAGCTCAGAGCCTGGAGCCTGCTTCAGATTCTTTGTCTCCCTCTCTCTCTGACCCTCCCCCGTTCATGCTTTGTCTCTCTCTGTCTCAAAAAAAAAAAAAAAAAAAAGTTAAAAAAATTAAAAAAAAAAACAAAATGTACATGTTGAAACTCTGTCACCCAGTGAGATGGAGGGAGGTGGGGCCTTTGGGAGGTAATTAGGATTAGATGAGGTCATGGGGTGGGGCCCTCATGAATGGGATTGGTGCCCTCTGTAAGAATCACAGAGAACTTGCTTCCCTCTCTCTCTGCCCTATGAGGACACGGGGAGTCAGCCATCTGCAACCCAGAAGGGAGCTCTCAGCAGAGCGAGACCATAGTGATACCCTGGTGTTGGACTCATAGCCTCCAGAACTGTGAGAAATAAGTTTCTGTTGGTGATGAGCCACCCTATAGGGCTGGGAGTCAAAGGCGGGGAGGGTATCCCCTGTCCTCCGGTTCCTCGAACTCAGGGAGCCTCACCTAACAGAGGGAGGCAGGGGCAGGATGCACATCTGGAGACCTTTATCAAGGGAGCCCTGAAATCGTCTGCCTGAAATTCTGGGTTTCTCAGCCTGGCCGTCTCTCTGTCTGGATGACCTCGTTGAGGTGGCTGCGACTTGACCTAGAGACCTGAGAGTTTGCGTCTCACGTGTGCCCCTCATCTCCTTCCCCTACACCGGGATGGTGAGAGGAAAGCCCTGGCTCACAGAGACTGTGCTCACACCAAAGTTGGAGGATGTGCTCAGCTCGGTCATGCTCACTTGCCGCCCCAGCCCCTGCCACCCTCACTCTACAAGGAAGCTGCTTCACAGAGATGAGACTTGGGTCTCCAGTTGTCTTTGGGGCAAAGGTTCCCCTTTCAAGTCCTATTCCACTTTGTCAGGCGTAGCTGAGAAGCAGGGGAGGGGAAGAGGACCTTGAACTTGTTTCTCTAAGTCTGCAGGGCCAGTCTGGGGAGTGAAGCAAACCCTCAGTTCCTGACCAGTGCCACCACTTCCTAGCCTTGTATCCCCCCAAGGCTCACTGTTTCCATCTGTAAAATGTGAATGGAACACCTCCTTCACAGGGGATCTTATGAGGGTTGAAGGGATAATGGATGCCCTTTTTTATTGGACAATGGACGGTGGTCTGGTTAGCCTGGAAGCTGGAGGATGGGCTCGATGAGCTCTTGAATGACTGCCTTGCTTGGAAATCTCCAGAAAAACTTATGTGAGTCCAGACGTGACCTTGCAATTGGCCAAGGTTAGTGAGGTTTACCAGCTCATTACTGGCGTGGCTGACAAAGCAACAGGGCCCTCAAGCAATTCTGAGACAGTCAAGGGAAGGTGCCAGTAATGGGCATCTCTTAGCATCCGGAGCAAGTTTCTCAGGCATCACGCATCAATTTCCAGCAGGCTTCTGCTGATTTGGTTTTCACTGTGGTGTGGTGTGGAGCCGCTGTCGCTGAGGCCCTGGGAGGAGGAGAACAAAGGGAGCATTGTCACATTTGAGTAATGTCACACTCAGCCAGGAACAAAGGCACTTGTTATGCAATAGACATAATGGGAAGGGCCAACCCAAGGCAGCAGCCTTGAATTGCAGAGCCAGGGAGCAATGATTTCACCAAGGGAGATAAAACCAGACTAATTTCAGCTTCCAGCTTCAGGTAATGGGAGGGAAATGGCCAAGCCTACAGAGACTGGCCAACCTTCCAGAAGACAGTTGTTCCCAATGACCGCCCACCGGGGTCATTGAGGTCACAGAACTGAAGGGGATAGACAAAGGAACACAGGACTGTGAAAGAAAGGTGGGTGACAGGCCAGAGTAGAGTGCTCAGGAAGCCAGTGACGTTGAAGACCAGAGCTGATGTGGATGCCAGGAGAGTCCGGAGCTCTCAGCACGAGTGACGGGAGGCACCCTCCAAACTCCAATCCTGCAGCAGAAGCTGTCTGTCCCTTCCTCTGTCATCTTTACGGTGATGAAGGGTGATGGGAGACCGGGGACAAGGCACAGGCTGGCTCACGATTAGGGCAGAGTTGTTACAAGCCCCCTGAGATTGAGACATTTTTATGGAGGACAGGAAAGATGGTCCACAGTCCTGTGAGGAGTGGTTTCTTCAAAGAAGCGTGACTTCCTGTGTTCTGCTTCAATCGAGGAAAGCGTTTAGCAAAGCAGTAAAATTGCCACTGAGATTGCCACAGGGTGGTGAGCAGTAGGGGAGGGATGTCCAGGGGCTTCAAGGCACAGGAGGTTTGCTTTCTGTCTTGGAGGGCCAGGAGTAGCTCGTCCAGTATAAGGGGATACACAAAACACCTCTGAGTCACAGGTTCTCCAATCTTCTATCCGCTGGTGTGCCCTCTGCTGCCTCACCCACCCAGCCAGACTCAGCCTCTGTGTTAGAGGCAGGCGACTCAGCAGCCACGCGGCTTCTCAGAGCAGAGCACGTTGTATCTAAGTATCTCCAAGGCTGATCTGCATGCACATGAGGGTTATCACTTTCTGATTTTCAGAAATAACATTTTGAATAGTATGATTTTGCCTGCTTCCTCACTCTGTGAAACAAGCCAGCCTTCTTTCCCTCTTTATGTCCTTGTCTGTTTCTCTCTCTCTCTCTCTCTCTCTCTCTCTCTCATGCACACACTACAATAAGAACCTAGCCCTGGACCAGATACCTAAACTTGATCCTCAAATCCTGATGTCTTCATTGGCACAGTGTACCCACGAGCTATTTGCATAGGGGAATCAAGACCAGTTATTATGGGGACACGGTTGTGATGTGTTCTTTCCCTGGCTTCCTGCCATCTGAGCTGTCTAAGGGCTTTATTCCTCAGCTGCATGCAGAGGAACCAGAAGGAGCTTCCAGAGTTGTGGAGCAGAGAGCAAGGTTGGCAGAAGCAAGTTTCTCCCTTTGTTTATTTCCAGAAAAGACTAGGGAAATACTGTAGGCATGACAACAGTGGTCACCACAACCGAGCACCTGCGATGATTGGGTGCGTACAGAGAGGTAATAAGGACAGTGTCCTGAGCATCTATGGTACGTGTTTCATATACACCATTGCATTTACTCTTCTCATCAAACCTGATTTTACAAAAGACAAAATAGGACAAGGCATCTGCCCAGCCTCACAGGGAGTGGGACAGCCAGAATTTCCAAACTCAGACTATGCTGGTTCTAGAATCTTCCCTCTTGTTTACCCACCCACTGTTCCTTGTTCTGCTGGTCCCCTAAGATGTGGATTTTCAATGAACAAGTCCCAGTTTCTTCACCAGACCTGAACCCCAGCTCAGTTTCTACTCCTACTGTTTTCAGCTATCAGGAGGAACTGATGAGCCCATTTCATTCCCTCGACTTACCTTTCTGGGCTGATTGTTGGGTGCTTCCTTGCTTCGACCATCCAACCTGAGGGTAAGCAGCCTCAGCCAGGCCTGGGTGCCCACCCTCCCTCTCCTAAATGGCTAAAGCTGCAGGAACGTGCCTGGAGGATGAGGTGGCCTGTCCATAGTGAGAGTCTCAGCAGAGGGATGACCTCTTTCATCAAAAACAACCACAAAAACTATGTCTTTATTATAAAAGCAAAAATACTCTTCATAATATAGGTTTTGTTGAAGCACAATACAGGGCAGAGGCTAAGAGTGGAGGTGGGGGAAAATAATATAGATTTACCTCATTCAAATAACAGCACCATAGATTCCACAGACAAACCACCACTGAGCCAACCATCCCCTACTGAGGGGCAGTCAGGCCATTTCCAGGTTCTTTGTCACTACAAACAGGAGTGAAATAAGCAAATACATACTGATATGCTGGTGCTTTGTAAGAGAGAATCTCCAACATAGAATTTCCAAGCCCACATGTAGGCCTCTGGTGTGTGTGTGTGTGTGGTCTAAATGCCATTGTTACCCTGATGATTGCTTCATCTGAAGCTATGTGATCCTTTCTGTGGGATTACTTAGTCATGGAACTCCTAGGAATGGAGATACTATTTGTAATGGAATTGACTGTTCTCTGTTCTAAGAGAACATTTTTGAAATGCTCTCCTTCCTTCCCAACGTTTGAAAAGTTTCAAGCATACAACCAAGTTGAAAGAACTTTACAGTGAACTTGGCATCTGGAGTCTTCCCCTCATTAATATTTGTACTGTATTTGTTTTACTACATTCCTGTCTATCCAAACTCCAACCGTCCATCAATCCAGCAGCATCAGCTTCCCAGGGTATCTATAACAAGTATCTCACACTGGGTGGCTTCAACAGATAAGAGTTTAGTGTCTCACTGTTCTGGAGCCTAGGAATCTATAGTCAAGGTGTTAGTGGTGATGGTTTCTCTGAGGGAAGAATCTGTTCCAGACCGCTCTCTTTGGCTTGTAGATGGCCGTCTTCTCTCTGTGTCTCTTCATACCATCTTCTCTCAATGCATGTCTGTCCCTGTGTCCAAATCTCCTTTTTTTTAAATAGGATGTCAGTTATATTGGATCAGGGCCCATTCTGATGACCTCATTTTAACTTGATTATTTCTGTAAAGACTCTGTCTCCAGACAAAGTCACTTCTGAGGTACTGACGGTTAGGACTTTAACCTAAAAATGTTGGTGGGACACAATTCAACCCCTAGCACCAACTTATATTCTGATACATTTCAAAGTAAATTTCAGACACCAGTATATAGTCCCCTAAATTCTTTAGCGAGCATATCATAGAGTAGAATTCTATATATTTTGTATTTTTAATACAAAATTTACATATAATAAAATGTTCAAATTTTTTTAAAATTTATTTATTTTGAGAGACACAGATGCATGTGGAGGAGGAAGGGAGGGAGGGAGGCAATGAGAGAGAGAGAGAGAGAGAGAGAGAGAGAGAGAGAGAGAATCCCAAGCAGGCTCCGTGCTGCCAGCATAGAGCTCAATGTGGGGCTTGAACCCATGAAGCCACAAGATCATGACCTGAGCTGAAACCTAGAGTCAGATGCTTAACCAACTGAGCCACCCAGGCACCCCAAAATGCTCAAGTCTTAAGTGTACATAGGGAGTTTTGACAAATGTAAACCCTAGTGTAACCGAAACTTCTACAAGATGTAGAACATTACCAACATTCCAGAAAGTTCCCTCATGCCCCTTTCCCTGCCTTCCCTACCCACATAAGTATATTTTAATTTTTAAATATATATTACCAGTTGACTTTCTAAAATGCTGGCAGAAATCTACAGCCCCACCAGTAATGGATTAAATGCCCATCACTCCACTTCCTCAGTTGTTATATTAGTAATAACAAGAGCTAACATTATGGGCTGCCTATTTTGTTCAAGACACCATTCCCAGCTTTATTTTTCTAAATGCTCTTTTCTTTCTCACAACAATCGTGGGAAGCTGTGAGTTTCACTCTCATTTTAAAAATGAAGAGACTTAGGCCCAGAAAGGCTTAAGGTGATACAACTAGTAATTTGGGATTTGAGTCAAGTTATTTTTGAAAATTGATACTCTTTAATCTATATTTTGCCAATCTTTAACTTGAGTTTCCATTACCTAATGAGATTGAAAGTTCATTGGTCCTTTGGATTTTCCCTTCTGTAAATTACCAGTTTCTGTCATTTGCTCATTTTCCTGTTGTGCTTTTGGTCTACTGCATCAGTTTGTAAGACCTCTCTGTATATTAAGGATATTAACTCTATAATATATCATCCTAAATATTATTGTATACTATTTCTTTTCATTTCTCTTATGGTGTCTTTGTCATAAACTAAAAAGAAAAAATTTATATAGCTAAATGGCCCATCTTTTTCTGTGTCCCTATATGACTATTGTGTTTTTAGTATTTTCTTCTAAAGGTTCTGTGTTCCTCTTATAAATCTTATTCCCCAATATTTTACAGTTTTTGCCCCTTTTGGGAATGGGTCTTTTGTTTTCATTTCTGTTTCTCACTGATTTTGTTGAGTACAAAGAAGAGAAAGTGATTTTTATGTATTTTTCTTATTATCTTATATCTAGTCATCATAACAAGTTATCAGTTAAAGAAGTTTTTTTTATTTTTTAAAAATGGAGTCCCTTGGGCCTTTTAGCTATAAAAGCACTGCAATTTCAAACAAGTTGTGTCTCTTCTAATATTTATGTGGGTTATTTAATGGGGGGGGCATTAGCTAATTCTCCCAAATAATATTTAATAATGTTGATCATAGCCTTGCCTTGTTCCTGGGTTTAATGGAAATAGCTTAGAATTTCAGTTTAGCATAAAGTTCACTATTGTTTTAGATATTCTTTTTATGTAGAAAACAATACATAAAATGTATGACATATATGCAAATAATAAAGCATTATAACAAAATGAATACCTGTGAACCCACCAACTACTTAAGAACTACAAAGTGGTTTTGGGATGCCTGGGTGTCTCAGTCGGTTAAGCGTTTGACTTCGGCTCAGGTCATGATCTCACAGTTCGTGAGTTCGAACCCCGCGTCGGGCTCTGTGCTGATAGCTCAGAGCCTGGAGCCTGCTTTAATTCTGTGTCTCCCTGTCTCTCTGCCCCTTCCCTGCTCATGCTGTGTCTCTCTCTGTCTCAAAAATAAATAAACATTAAAAAAATTAAAAAAAAAACTACAAAGTGGTTTTGATTTGTATTTCCCTGTTGAGGAGTGACATTGAGCATCTTTTCATGTGCCTGTTGGCCATCTGGATGTCTTCCTTAGAGAAGTGTCTATTCATGTCTTCTGCCCATTTCTTCACTGGATTATTTGTTTTTCAGGTGTGGAGTTTGGTGAGTTCTTTATAGATTTTGGATACTAGCCCTTTGTCCAATATGTCATTTGCAAATACCTTTTCCCATTCCATCGGTTGCCTTTTAGTTTTGTTGATTGCTTCCTTTGCAGTGCAGAAGCTTTTTATCTTCGTGAGGTCCCAATAGTTCATTTTTGCTTTTAATTCCCTTGCCTTTGGAGATGTGTCAAGTAAGAAATTGCTGCGGCTGAGGTCAGAGAGGTTTTTTCCTGCTTTCTCCTCTAGGGTTTTGATGGTTTCCTGTCTCACATCCAGGTTCTTTATCCATTTTGAATTTATTTTTGTGAATGGTGTAAGAAAGTCGTCTAGTTTCATTCTTCTGCATGTTGCTGTCCAGTTCTCCCAGCACCATTTGTTAAGTGCCAGGCACAGTGGCTAAAATGAACAAATCAGGAGACTATAAATGCTGGAGAGGATGTGGAGAAATAGGAACCCTCTTGCACTGTTGGTGGGAATGCAAACTGGTGTGGCCACTCTGGAAAACAGTATGGAGTTTCCTCAAAAAATTAAAAATAGATCTACCCTATGACCCAGCAATAGCACTGCTAGGAATTTACCCAAGGGATACAGGAGTGCTGATGCATAGGGGCACTTGTACCCCAATGGTTACAGCAGCACTTTCAACAATAGCCAAATTATGGAAAGAGCCTAAATGTCCATCAACTGATGAATGGATAAAGAAGTTGTGGTTTATATATACAATGGAATACTACTTGGCAATGAGAAAGAATGAAATATGGCCCTTTGTAGCAACGTGGATGGAACTGGAGAGTGTTATGCTAAGTGAAATAAGTCCTACAGAGAAAGACAGATACCGTATGTTTTCACTCTTATGTGGATCCTGAGAAACGTAACAGGAGACCATGGGAGAGGGGAAGGGGAAAAAAAGTTACAGAGAGGGAAGGAAGCAAACCATAAGAGACTCTTAAAAACTGAGAATAAACTGAGGGTTGATGGGGGGTGGGAGGTAGGGGAAAGTGGGTGATGGGCATTGAGAAGGGCACCTGTTGGGATGAGCACTGGGTGTTGTATGGAAACCAACTTGACAATAAATTTCATATTAAAAAAAAAGAACTACAATGTAACCAATTTTATTTGCTCTGTCTCTTCTCTCTCTGGTAGCCTATGCCCTTCTTCCCCCAGCTCCAAAAGATAACTCCTAATTTGGTGTTGCTTTCAGGAAATTACTCATTTAACTATGATTGTATTTCTTTATTCCTTATTATCAATTTAATTAGGAATAGATGTAAATATCTCATGTTTTTTCAGAATCTGTTGTCACAACCCCTTGGTTTTTCTCTTCTGATTAATTGAAGCTAAACATTAATAGATTTCTAGATGTCAAACCTGTGTTCATATTCCTGGAATAGTCCCTCCTGAGGACTGTGATGTACTGAGTCTTTTTATACCAGTGAGAAGTTTTATTTGCTATTGTTGCATTTATAACTTTTATGTCTTTCTTTTTTTAATTTATTTTTAATTTTTTAAAATTTACATCCAAGATAGCATATAGTGCAACAATGATTTCAGGAATGGATTTCTTAATTCCCCTTACCCATTTAGCCCATCCCCCCTCCCACAGCCCCTGCAGTAACCTCCTGTCAGTTCTAGCAGTTTTTTGGTGGAATCTTTTTGGTTTTCCAAATAAAGTATCATGTCATCTGTGAAGAGTGAAAGTTTGACCTCCTCCTGGCCAATTTGGATGCCTTTTATTTCTTTGTGCTGTCTGATTGCTGAGGCTAAGACTTCCAATACAATGTTGAATAACAGTGGTGAGAATGGACATCCCTGTCTTGTTCCTGACCTTAGGGGGAAAGCTCTAAGTTTTTCCCCATTGAGGATGATATTAACGTTGGGTCTTTCATATATGGATAGCTTTTATGATCTCAAGGTATGATCCTTCTATCCCTACTTTCTTAAGAGTTTTTATCAAGAAAGGATGCTGTATTTTGTCAAATGCTTTCTCTACATCTCTTGAGAGGATCATGTGGTTCTTGTCCTTTCTCTTATTGATGTGATTAATCACAGTGATTGTTTTGTGGATATTGAACCAGCCCTGCATCCCAGGTATAAATCCCACTTGCTCATGGTGAATAATTGTTTTAACATATTGTTGGGTCCCGTTGGCTAATATCTTGTTGAGGATTTTTGCATCCATGTTCATCAGGGAAGTTGGTCTATAGTTCTCCTTTTTAGTTGGGTCTTTGGTTTTGGAATCAAGGTAATTCTGGCTTCGTAGAAAGAGTTTGGAAGTTTTCCTTCCATTTCTATTTCTTGGTACATCTTCAAGAGAATAGGTGTCAACTCTTCCTTAAATGTTTGGTAGAATTCCCTGGAAAGCCATCTGGCCCCAGACTCTTGTTTTTTAGGAGATTTTTTATTACAAATTTGATTTCTTTACTGGTATGGATCTGTTCAAATTCTCTATTTCTTCCTGTTTTGGTTTTGGTAGTGTATATGTTTCTAGGAATTATTCCTTTACTTCCAGATTGCCCATTTTGTTGGCATATAATTGCTCATAATATTCTCTTATTATTGTTTGTGTTTCTGCTGTGTTGGTTGTGATGTCTCCTCTTTCATCCTTGATTTTATTTATTTGGGTATTTTACTTTTTCTTTTTGATCAAACTGGCTAGTGGTTTATCAATTTTGTTAATTCTTTCAAAGATCCAGCTTCTGGTTTCATTGCTCTGTTCTACTGGGTTTTTTTTTTTTTTTTTTTTTTTTTTGGTTACAATAGCATTGATTTCTGCTCTAATCTTTATTATTTCCTGTCTTCTGCTGGTTTTGCATTTTATTTGCTGTTCTTTTTCCAGCTCTTTAAGGTTTAAGGTTAGGTTGTATATCTGAGACTTTTCTTCCTTCTATAGGAAGACCTGGATTGCTGTTTACTTCCCTCTTATGACTACCTTTGCTGTGTCCCAGAGGTTTTGGACTGTGGTGTTATCATTTTCATTGGCTTCCATGTACTTTTTAATTTCCTCTTTAACTTCTTGGTTAGTCCATTCATTCTTTACTAGGATGCTCTTTAGTCTCCAGGTGTTTCCTACCTTTCCAAATTTTTTCTTATGATTGATTTCGAGTTTCATGGTGTTGTGGTCTGAAAATATGCATGGTATGATCTCTATCTTTTTTTACTTGTTGAGGGCTGCCCCAGTATGTGATCTATTCTGGGGAACATTCCATGTACATTGGTGAAGAATGTATATCTGTTGCCTTAGGATGAAATGTTCTGAATATATCTGTTAAGTCCATCTGGTCCAGTGTGTTATTCAAAGCCATTGTTTCCTTGTTGATTTTCTGTTTAGATGATCATTGCATTGCTGTAAGTGGGGAATTGAAGTCTCCTACTATTGTGGTATTATTATCAATGAGTTTCTTTATGTTTGTGATTAATTGATTTATATTTTAGGTGCTCTCACATTTGGAACATAGATGTTTACAATTGTTAGGTGTTCTTGGTGGATAGACCCCTTAATTATGATATAATGCCCTTCTTCATCTCTTGTTACAGACTTTATTTTAAAGTCTAGATTATCTGATATATGTATGGCTACTCCAGTTTTCTTTTGGTGACCATTAGCAAGATAGATAGTTCTCCATCCTTACTTTGAATCTGAAGGTGTCTTTAGGTCTAAATTGGGTCTCTTGTAAACAGCATATAGATGGATCTTGTTTTCTTATCCATTCTGTTACCCTATGTCTTTTGGTTGGAGCATTTAGTCCATTGATGTTTAGAGTGAGTACTTACAGATATGAGTTTATTGCCATTATGTTTCTTGTAGATTTGGAGATTCTGGTGGTGTTCTCTGGTCCTTTCTAGTCTTTGTTGCTTTTTTTCCCCATCTTTTGTCTCCCTCAGAGAGTCCCCCTTAAGATTTCTTGCAGGTCTGGTTTAGTGGTCACAAACTCCTTTAATTTTTGTTTGTCTGGGAAACTTTCAATCTCTCCTTCTATTTTGAATGACAGCCCTGCTGGATAACGAATTCTTGGTTGCAGATTTTTCTGATTCAGCACATTGAATATGTCCTGCCACTTCTTTCTGGCCTGCCATGTTTCTGTGGATAGGTCTGCTGCAAACCTGATCTGTCTTCCCTTGTAGGTTAATTTCCCTTGCTGCTTTCAGGATTCTTTCTTTGCCTGAATATTTTGTGAATTTGACTATGATATGCCTTGTTGATGGTCAGTGTTTGTTGAATCTTATGGGAATCCTCTGTGCTTCCTGGATTTTGAGGTCTGTGTCTTTCCCCAGGTTAGGAAAGTTTTCTGGCATGATTTGCTCACATAACCCTTCTACCCCTTTTTCTCTCTCTTCCTCTTCTGGGGCCCCTATGATTCTGATATTCTTCCTTTTTAACAGGTCACTGGTTTCTCTAACTCTTAAATAGTGCTCTTTTGCCTTAGTCTCCCTCTTTTTTTCTGTTTCATTATTCTCCATAAGTTTGTCCTCTATATTGCAGATTCTCTGTTCTTCCTCATCCATCCTTGCCACCATGGCACCCATTTGAGATTGCAACCCAGTTATAACATTTTTTATTTCATCCTGACTAGCTTTTACTTCTTTTATCTCTGCAGAGAGGGATTCTAATCTATTTTTGACCTCAACTAGTATTATTATTATCATGATTCTAAATTGTGGTTCACACATCTTGTTTGTATCTGTGTTGATTAAGTCCCTGGCTGTTGTTTTCTCCTGCTCTTTCTTTTAGGGTGAATTCCTTCATTTCATCATTTTGAAGGAAGAAAAGGAATTAATAAGGAAAAAAAATTTCAAGTTAAAAAATTAAAAACAACACACACATACACACACACACAAATCAAGTAAATGATGCTAGCTCCTAGGTGTGTTTTGGTCTGGTTATTGAAATGAGCTTGATAGATTAGAGAAAAAAGGGAAGAGAAAAAGAAAAAAAAAAGAAAAAGAAGAAAAAGAAAGGAAAACATTTGAAAATTTGTGAAATGTATACAATGAAATAGAATGATGGAAGTAAAATAGAATTTGAAAAGTTTACAAAAAAGAAAAAATATAGTAGAAAAAATAAAGGAAAAATATATACATTTTTTAACATTTATTTATTTCTGAGACAGAGAGAGACAGAGCATGAATGGGGGAGGGTCAGAGAGAGGGAGACACAGAATCTGAAACAGGCTCCAGACTCTGAGCTGTCAGCACAGAGCCCGATGTGGGGCTCGAACTCACGGACCGCGAGATCATGACCTGAGCTGAAGTCAGCCGCTTAACTGACTGAGCCACCCAGGCTTCCCTAAAGGAAAATATTTTTAATAAAAATTGAAAAGAAAAATAAATTTTTTCTCTTTATTCAAGAAAAAGAAAAGAAAGAAAAGAGAAAAAAAGAAAATTGAATAGATGGACCAACGAACAGACTGAATTACAATTGAAATTACATAGTTTTCCCCTAGAAGTCAAACTATGAAGAATTTTATAGTCCATAAACTAAGCAGGTGGAGAGATCTGTGGTGTTCCTGGAGAGTAAGGTTGCTCAGTTGGGCGGGGCTTAGTGTAATGGCTCTGTCCTCCACTAGATGGCGCTGCTTAGTATACTGGGGTGGATCATTGTGGTGCTTGTAGGTGTGTATGCGCATGCGCGGGAGGTGCAAAAATGGTGTCACCCAGCTACCCAGCCTCCAGTATGGAAACTCTGTGCTCTCCTCCACCAGCAATCACACACCCGTCCTTGGTCTCCAGCTTTCTTCCACTGCCTGCTTTTACACTGTCCGTGACCAAGCCATCAGGTTGCCAGGCGGTCCATCCTTACTGAGTTTTATGTCAGATGCAGCTCTGTGTCCTGACCCCTCACTTCTGAGGGACTGCGGCTTTGACCCATTCTGCCGCTCTGCTGGGGGGTCTCAATGGAGCACTGGCCAGGTGCCGACCTCACCCAGAACTTTCGCGGGACCATGCTGTTGCTGCTGCTGCCGCTGCCCAGAGACTGCAGTCGGGTGCCAGCCTGCCCCAGAAAAAGTTGACGCGATCGTGTAGCAGCAGCATTTCAGGGATTATGGAAAATCACAACACACACCTGGCACCAGGCTTCAGTTCCGACAACCTTGTTTCAGCACCAGCAAATGTGGTTGTGCTCCCAGGTCCACTGGGGCCTTTGCCTGCGGGCACACAGCCTCTACCCGATGTCCTCCGAGCAGGGAAACCACCTTTCCCCCATGTGGCCTGAAGACCCCAGACTTCACTCTGCTCCTGGGGATTCGCCCTTCTCACCAGACCACCACCAGGTATCGAGCTGCGCCATTTCAGACTCTGCGTTTCCCTTGTTTATAGCGTCTTCATGGAATTCAAACCCTCTCCTTTCTCCTTTCTCCCTTTTTGGTGGCTGTTTCCACTTTTTCACTTTCTCTCCAGCTGCTTTTGGGGGAAGGTGCTTTTCTCATACTATCTCAGCAAGGAAAAGCGGCTTCCTGCCCTCCGTGGCTTCTGTCTCCCCCAGTTCACCTCTCCGCACCACGTACCTGCTGGGTTCTGTGTTTCAGGTTGTGCAGATTGTTGTGTCAATCCTCAAGTCAGTTTTCTAGGTGTGCAGGATGGTTTAGTGTTGGTCTGGCTGTATTTTATGGACACAAGACAAAAACTTCTATGCTGTTCTCCCATCTTGGCTCCTCCCCCTATGTCTTTCTTTATAAGTGAGATTAGTCAATATTTTAATGTCATACTTTGGTATGAAGTTCAACTAGCTTTATTGGTTCTAAAATAAGTTAGAAAATTTCCACTTTTTCAATGGTCTGGAATATTTAAAATAACATAGAAATGATCAGGTTTTAAATGTTAGATAGAACTTGCCTGTAAACACATCTGGATCTGGAATTGTTTTTAATGGTACATCTTTAGTTGTTTTTCCAATTTGTTATACAATTATTGTCTGTTCAGATTTCCTTTCTCTCTTTCGGCCAGTTTTGGGGTTATTATTTGACTAGAAAAATCATCCACTTCCTTTAGAGTTTCAGCTATGTTGCACATAATATCAACTTACTGTATATATTGTATATCTGTGGTCACTTATATCCTTTTTTCCCTAGTATTGTGTACATTTACTTTTTCTGTTTTGTCCTTAATGAATGATGCAGCAATTCTTTTATTTCATGATTTTTTCCCCCTAAAAACCCCAGGGGCGCCTGGGTGGCTCAGTCAGTTAAGTGTCTGCCTCTTGAGCTGGCTCAGGTCATGATCTCATAGTTTGTGAGTATGAGCCCTGTGTTGGGCTCTGGGATGACAGCACAGAGCCTGCTTGGATTCTCTCTCTCTCCTTCTCTCTCTGCCCCTCCCCTGCTTGCACACACTCTCTCTCAAAATGAAGAAACTTAAAAAAAAAAAACGCAGCCTTTTGGCTTCGTTTACTCTTCTAATTTATTTTTGCCGTTCTCTGTTTCATTAATTTAAACATGCATTGTTATTACTTTTTCTAACCTCTTTTGGTTTATTTGTTATATCCAATTTTTTAAGTTGAATACTTACCTAATTTATTTCCAATTTCATTAATAGTAAAAGGGGAAACTTAAGACCCTTAAAATTTCTGTAAGTAGATTTAGCTATGCTGGATACATTTTGATACGTAGTATTTTCTTTTTGATTATTTCCCATTTATAATTTAAATGTAGTCATTATTTAAGAAACTAATGACTGTATCTGAAATTATAAACACATACTTTACTTTCAGTTAGGTGTTACTGCTATTAGGGTTTTATTTGGGAAGGAGGCTATTGTTTATTGTTGATTTTTGGATTTTTAAAGATTCTGGTCAGAGAATATAGCCTATTACAAGCCTTATGTTTTGTAATTTTTAAATTTTTAAAAATATTTATTTTTGAGAGAGACAGTGAGATCGAGAAAGAGAGAAAGAGAGAGAGAAAGAGAGATAGTGTGAGCTGGGTAGGGGCAGAGAGAGAGGGGGACACAGAATCCAAAGCAGGCTCCAGGCTCTGAGCTGTCAGCACAGAGCTCAATGTAAGGCTTAAACTCACCAACCATGAGATCATAACCTGAGCCGAAGTCAGATGCTCAACCACTGAGCCATCCAGGCACCCCATGTTTTGTAATTTATTAAGCTTTGCTCTGTCCCAAATGCATGATGAATTTTTGTGAATGATTTTTTGAAGGTTGAATCAGCCTTGTGTTTTTGCGTTAAACCCTACTTTTTCATGATATACATCTTTCTATAAATTGTTGAATTTGGTGTCTAAATTTTTTGGGAAATGTTTGCATCTGTGTTCAGGAGTGAAATTTGTTTATGATGCTCCTTTCTTTTAATATTTCTGTCAGGTTTGGATATCAAGATTATATGCGAGTTGGGAAGTGTTCGTTTTTTTTTTTTATTATTCTTTGTGATTTTAAAAAGAGTCAAGTGTTTCTTCCATAAATTGTTGGTCAACTAGCTGATAAACCATCTGGAATGGGGGTTTTGCATGTAGAATTCTTCTTCTACTAATTCAGTTTCTTTAATTCTTACTTAGAATTATTTAGCTTTTCTTCATAATTTATTTAATTGAATTCTATTGATGGAAATGTTAATTGCTTTCAGTTTTCACTATTACAAGGGATGATGCAGTGAACACGTTTCTGCAAGTATTTTGCAAAGATACATATTTTTATAAGATACACTCTTATAAGAGGAATTGCTGGACCACAAAGTATGAACAGTTTTAGCTGTGTTTGGTTTGCTATCAGATCCTCTCCTGAAGAATAGCATTGGAGACAGAAATGCCCTCAGTGTTAGTTATTTATTGTGGGTAGCAAATTACCATAAGACTTGATGGCTAAAAATAATTATAAACACTTACTATCCTCACAGTTTCTGTGAGTCAGAAATTTGGGAATGGCTTAGTTCGGTGGTCCTGACTTGGGATCTCTCAGGAGATGGTCATCAAGATGTTAGTCTGGGCTGTGCATCTGAAGGCTTATGCTGAGTGTGAAGGGTCCACTTCCAAGATGGTGCACTCATATGGCCAACAAGTTGGTGCCAGTGCTTGGTAGAAGACCTCAGTTTCTCCCCCCATTGTGGATTCACCACAGACTGCTTGAATATTGTCACAACATGGCAGCTGAGTTCCCCAGAATGAGCGATGAGAGACAGACAGACAGACAGAGAAGGAAGCAGCAATGCATTTTGAACTGGCTTTAGAAATCACACACCATCTGCCACAGTCTATTCTTTAGAAGCAGGTCACTGATTGATTCTGGCCCACACTGAAGAGAAAGGGAATTAGACTCCACCTTCTGAAGGAACAAGTGTCAAAGAAATTGTGGGCATATTTTAAAACCATTATAGCCTCTCTGTAAGCCTAATTTAAGTGGATTGATCTCCTTGGCATAAGCCTTCAAAAAAATGTTTTTAAGGAGAAGTTCTCAGCCCATCGAAGGCATGGAGGCAAATGGAATCAGCGGGTGAGGGTGTGGAACTGGGGCTACAAACTGTCAAGCGCCTGCTGCCCTTAGTGTCCAGTGTCCTCAGTATCCTGGCTACTATCCAGGTTCAAGATGTATGTCTTAATTATGTAAATGGAGCGATTATGCCATCAGGGGCTCTGGTAAGCTAATTACTAAATAAGAAATCGATGCTGAGGTCAAGATTAATGAATCCCAAGGCTCCCAACACTCTGACTGTAATTGCAGTATTGAGGATCTTATTTCCACAAACCATGCCAGGAATCTTGGAGAGAAGAGGGCCCTTCTTGCTGTGACTGATACATTGAAACCCTGTCCAAGCTTCCTCCTCTCATGTATGCCAGGGGCTGGAAACAATCTTTGGCACACCTCTCCCATCCCATGGCCACCTCTGCACTTACCCAGTCAGCCTGTAATAGTTCAGGCTCCCGGGAAGTGGCCATGTGGATTATTATGGCCAGTACCATTGGGGCGGGAGGGGCTTCAGCCAGAGCATCAGTTCTATTGGATGTGACATTTGCATTTGGAGGACTGCGGCAGGACGAGAGGGTTTCACTGGGGCCCCTTTCTTTCCAACTCTCTTTTTTGCAGGAGATGTCTGATTGCCCCTGACAACAGACTAGACTGGACAGAGAGGTCCTCTGACCCGAAAGGCCCTGGAGGCACAAGAGCGCCTAGTCTCCTCATTGTCCACCCTTTGCCCTCCCCCACTCCCACATCACAGGGCTCTGGACTCTGTCTCTCTTGCTTTACATGGCTGTTTTCCCTTTAATTCCAAATTGTTTTGTCTTGCCCTCAGCTTTTATCTAGTGCTTGTAAAAGAAATAGCCATGTTTAATCTGGTTCTGCAATTATTATAAAAATACTGTTGAGGACCATGACTGGTACATCTGCAACAAGATGATGAGGGAGATTTGTCTGGTGTCCCAGAATTGTGGCTAAGGTCCAAACCAAAGCAGTGGACAAGAGGCACTGAGGAACCTCTTTGGAATTAAAGAGGGCTGTCCAGGAGCAGAGCCAATGCAATATGACAATGTGGTCAGCAATCAGAGGTTTAGGAAACAGCCTGATACCTTCAACCCACCCCTGTTCCTGAGCCCTGTTCCTGCACTCTTGTTTACACAGGGAGAGGACCAGGGAATGTAGAGGGGTGGCGTCACAGCTGCCAGCCTTCCAGTGTTCATGGTGACGGGCAATTCCCTTGTCTCCCCATTGGAAGACATGTTATCACAGAGACCATTGGTTACTCCTGGGCTAGAGATTTTTGTAAGAGGCCCGTGGAGGTGGTCCATGCCAGCAGAAGGAGAAGGGGGTGTAGAGGGACTACAGAAGGAGAAGGGGGTGTAGAGGGGCCAGAGGAACCCCCTCCCACTTTCACTCAGCCCTTGGAGAATACAGAGGAAGTCCATGGTATTTCCTGTGGCTACACCTGAAGGAGCATAGAATGAGGAGGGTCAGGAGCTGTGGGCTGCCCAGATGATTGTCATAACAAGTGAGGAGAGCCTTGATCCAGAAAGAGTTGAGGGCTATAGTCCCAACTGAAGGGGTACTTCCTCTCCAAGTGGGTCCTTGTATGAGAGGAGACCCAGCATTAATCCAAACACCCACCCACCTTCCACATGGAGACCACAGCTTCAGTAGGTCCGCTAGCCTCACATGGGACCAGAACCAGGCCAAGATGGGAGATAGCTTCTCACCACCACTAGCCCTCAGCCATGCTGAGATGCCTCCTGCCTCCCCATGCCCCCTTCCTGCCCCTAAAGCCAAGAAAGCTGGACCCAAAAGAGGGAGGAGAAGGAGCAGAGGTGAAGGAAGACTCTCACGCCATTCATTCCACCTTGGGGTCCCTAGAGCCACAGCCTGCCTAGAGATTAGGGGGTGGGGGAGGAAGGGCTTTGAATGGTTTTAAACAGACTAGACTGAGTTTTTTAATAACTGAAAGTGACAGAACATTCACTTTATGCCCAAAATATCATTAAGTGATGGGGAAAAGGGATTCGACAGTACACAGCAGAAAGCAGTGACTGGAAAAAATTAACTTTCGTGTTTATACCCCACTGAGTTGAGACTCTTCAATAACCCACTGCACATCATTCCAGTCAGTGCTCCCTGAATTAAGCCCTGTGCAGGGAAATTATTCTCAGAACTTTCGTCAAGGCTGTCCAGGGCACGAGGAAAAGCACACACATAACCTATGAAGTCAAGGTAAAATGGGAAGGTCTTTTGAAGGGGAAGTTTGGCAATAGGTGTCATAAGCCTTGAAAAGAGCATACTTCTGGCCCAGCCATTTTATTCTTAGGGATATATTTACTGATTGTTCAGTAACCTTTTATGGATACCAGTAATGAGCGGGGTGCTGTTCCAGGTATGTTGAGCAAGACAGACTGGATCCCCTCCCTCACAGACATTACAACTTGGTGAAAGGGAGAGCTAGGAAACAGGTCTGGCTCCTGCTCTAGCAGAGGGAAGACAGTGGCAGTGGCCACCACAAGAGGGACAGCCAACCCAATCCGTGGTGGTGATGGGGATGGCGGGGTGTTGGGGGAAGTTCATCTGAAGAAGTGATGCCTGAAAGATGAACAGGGATTAGTGAGGCGAGGGCTTGCAGGTGGAGGAAAAATGTTCTAGGGAGTAAGAACGTGCAAGAGGCAGAGAGAGCAGGGGTGCTGAAAACCCAAAGAAGTTCAGTTTGGCCAGAAGAGAAACAGGAACGAGGGGATGATGAGCCTGGGAGGCTGGAAAGGGAGGCGAGGGACTCTAAGGACATAATGCAGGGTGATGACACAGACTCACCGAAGCACCAGCTACGATTATGAGATCTGAGATCTGAAGCTCGGATGTCAAACAATAGCGTCCCGGCAACACCAGTATCCTAAAAACACTGCACAGCTGTAAAAGGGGTGTGGAGGAATATTTATTGGCATGAAAAGATGTTTATATTGTCAAATAAAATCAGGATGGGGCATGTTGGTTGCTCAGTCAGTTAAGCATCTAACTCTTGGTTTCAGCTCAGGTCATGATCTCGAGGTTCACGAGTTTGAGCCCCGCATCAGGCTCTGCACTGACAGTGTGGAGCCTGCTTGGGATTTATCTCTCCCTCTCTCTCTGCCCTTCCCCCAGCTCTCTCTCTCTCTCTTTCCTTCTCTCTCTAAGCAAACATAAAAAAAATAAGTATATAAATTTTGTATAGTATGTGTAATATGGTCTTATTTTTATTTTAAAAATTATACAAACATTCTGTGAAACATGTGTATTAACAGTTACTGGGATTGTAGGTGAATTTCATTCTTCTCTTTTTGCTCAATTGTAGTTTCTCCTATAGTTTATCTGTGTGCAGGAACTGCTACGTGGTAAAGAAGTGAAAGTTATAAGACAGAATCACTTATATGTAAGCTTAAAACATTGAGTGCCAGGAAAATCCTAGTCTCCATGTTTAAAGCATGAAGAAATTATTCCCCAGCCATGCGGCCCCTCTGTCTAAAGTAGACCCTTTCCTTTCTGTCCCTTGAATGCAGCCTGCTGTCTCCTTTCCATTGCCTTGTTCAGGTTGGCCCTTTCACCAAGAATTTCTTCTCCATACCACTTGTGGTCTATCCAAATGCTCCAGATCTGTCACAGCGCAGTTCAGGTGTCCCCTTGGCACAGGGCAACATGTGTACAGACTTTATAACATGTATATGGACTTCAGGTACTGCCCATGGAAACTTCAGGTACTGCCCAGTTGTGACTTCACCACTTCCTAGTTAAGTGATCTCAGAAAATTTACTTAACCTTTAAGAAATTAATTTTTTTTTCAGTGAGATGTTGTAAGGATTACAAAATATTATAATTCAAGTCCCTTAAATTACCAAGCACTACATGTATTCAACAAGCAGTTATGAAGAACCAAGCGTGCCGTTGACATTAAATTAGACATTACCCAAATGCTAGTTTTATTATAACACTCAATTATCAATAATAATCTTCCACGGAACTTAGCAAATAACATTCTGCTTTGTGCTTCTCATGTTTTACCTGTGAGTGTCTCGTTAATTCTTTTTTATTCTGTAAGTTAATTCTTTTGCGTTACCAAATATTTATCAAATTCCCTCTACAAGCCTGGTGGCGATTAAAATGATGAGCAGGAACCTGACCTCCTACAGTTTGATGGATGCAATGGGGACCTTTTGAAGGCTTTAAGGAAAGCAGTGATTTGATGGGATTTGTGTCTTTAAACATACCATGTTTTTTCCAATTAGTTGAAACTTTCTTCCCTCCTTTACCTCACTGAGTCTTGCCATTCTTTATGTCTCGAATTGGATGTCACCTCCTCCAGGGACACTTTCCTGACCTCCAACTCTGGGCTTTGTGCCCTCAACATGCACCCTCTGTGCCCCAACCACTTTCATCACACTGGGTTGTAATTGTCTGGTTTCCGGTCCATATGCCCCTAGACCATGAGCTTCATGAGGCCGACAGAGCCCATCCCCACCTTTTCATACTTATATCCACCATGTCCAGCCAGAGCACAGGGTAAGTGCTGAGTAAGGGTTGCAAACATGGCAACCCTGGAAGAGGGATTCAGGGAGGTCATGGGAACAAGCCAGACTACAGTAGGAACAATAGTACGAAGCAAGAACAAAGCATGCGTCCTGGAAACAGTAACGAGAGGCACTTCCTTAGGGAATCTTACTCGAGAAGAGTAGAGCCTAGAAGGGCAATCACTAGAAGAGGACACAGGAGACTGAGGGTTTGTTTTGTTAGATGGGAGAGACTTAAGCGTGTTTAAACACTGATCGAAAGATCCGGAAGGAAGGAGATTAAGATACAGGAGATTGATTTAGTCAAGTATTGCTGCAATCATGCTGCATAATGAACAACCCCCACTCTCCGTGGCTTATGGTGAGAATAAGCGTTTGTTTGACTCACTCGTGTCTGCATCCCGTTGCAGGTCTGCATATTCGGGTCCACTCCATGTTCTTCCCATCCTCCTTGGGCCACGAGCCGGCCAGAGCACGTTCTCCTCCTGGTGCTGGCAGAGGCAGAGGTGGGGGGCGGGGTGGGGACATGCATGATCTCTTAAAACCTTGGCTCAGAACAGGCATGTTACCACTTCTGCCCACAATCCACTGTCCAAAGTCCACATGGCAACCTCGATCTCGCCATCAATAGGGCAGATATAAACAGTCTATCCATAGTGCACAGTGCAGGCTAGATTGTGAAAGGTGACAAGAAAGTGGAGGCTGAGAGGGCGAGTGTGCTGGCAGCCAGAGGTGCTGATGGAGCCAAAGCTGGGAAGGGGCCCAGGTGCAGAGATGAGAAGGCCAAGTCTGAGTGAATGTTTGCACAGTGGAGCCGTGCAAGCTGCTGACCAGCCCAGGCTGTGGCAGTGAAGGCTGTGGTTGAGAGGAGGTGACCGACACCAGCTATAGCTGAGCCATCCAAGCTCTGGGAGGCAGGTGATGAGAGCACCCAATGTCACAGGAAAACTAGAGACAGAAGGAACTGTGAGGCAGGATGTCTCAGGGTCCTGGAGAAGACAGGAGGACAATGGCGTGGGGACATGGGCTCCCAGATGACAGGCAGTGTCTGGGAGCATGGAGAATGCCATCCCCAGCTCCAGACAGAGACATTTCTGGGTTGTGGAAGAAACAACAATTCCAAATGGAGAGCCTGCAGGGAAAGCAGCATTTGGGGAAAGAGCCAAGTTTCTGTTAAGTAGGAAAGAGAAGGGGCGCCTGGGTGGCTCAGTCGGTTAAGTAGGAAAGAGAAGAGCCATTTGGATGACAAGTCTGAGGGAACAGGAAAGTTTGTTTACCATGGTAGCTTCTACAGGAAACTATGGGGATGACTTCGCTGCAGAGGGAGCCCAAGGTAGGGGAGAGGGGAGACCCACCAAGGGTAAAGACAGCATGGAAGTGAGGCATGTCTTTCTGTCTGTCTGCTGGGGAAAGAAGGTGCCACATGTTTCTGAAAAGAGGGCATCCAAAGCCAAGAGAATTTGTTCCTAGGACTCTCATTGTGTGGGAAAAACAATAGATGTCCCTGGAGGATGAGCAGCCCTAACTCATTAGAAAAGCACAAGGCCCTTAAGAAATGTTTAATAGGGGTGTCTGGGGGACTCAGTCAGTTAAGCGTCTGACTTCAGCTCCGGTCATGATCTCACAGTTCGTGGGTTCGAGCCCCACGTCTGGCTCTGTGCTGACAGGTTGGAGCCTAGAGCCTGCTTCGGATTCTGTGTCTCCCTCTCTCTGTGCCCCTCCCCCACTCATGCTCTTTCTCTCTCTGCCTCTGAAAAATAAATAAAACGTTAAAAAAAATAAAAACAAAGAGAAATGCTTAATAAAATGAATAAATGTCAAACAAACAAAGAAGCCAATATTGGATTCATAAGACATCTTCTCCTCTATTAGAAAGGGCAGTGGCTCTAATCTTCTGCTCCAAGCGACGGAAAGGGTCCATAGCCTTCTGTGCCGCAGCAAACTGACCCCTGTTGCTCCCAAAGTTTGGAAATTCTCTGCCCAGAAATGCCAAAACTTTTGGCTATGGGTTTTGATTTCTCATTAACCTTTACAGGGCCTACCTTGATGATTAAATTACACATTTTCTTCACCAGGTCATCTCCAATTAAGACGATAATTAGCTTCCATGTTTTATCAAGTATTTCCCAGCCTGTCTATGAAAAGGAACTTAATGAAAACAATCAGGACATGTAATCACATTAACAAGGGGAAGCCCATGGGGAGGATTTGAAATATCTAACAGTAGACCAGAGAGGAATGGGACTTCACGGTAAACACAGACCCAGTACTGACTGCCACAGATCCAATGGCACTTGAAGGAGAGTATGGGCCAACTGGGAGTTTTCTAAGACTTTGAGCAAACTGGGCGCTTTTTACCTTGGCCGGTGTGTGAACCAGTGTGAGCAGTAGGTCTCGAGAGCATCACGGCCAACAACAGTAACAACTTCCACAACCACTACTATTTGTTGGGTGCTTATGTGTGTAAGGCATTGTACCAGGGGCTCTGTATGCATTATGCTAATTCATACTTCCTGACCCCTTGGAGGTAAGCATAATGCTCAGCTATATTTTACTGATGAAGCAACTGGAGCTCAAAGAGGGGCAGTGACTTGCCTAAGGTCACGTGGCTGGTCAGGAGCAAAGCTGAGACTTGGATCCCCAAGAAGAGGCGTGCTCCTTCACGTGGCAGAGAGGTTCTGGCTACAGGGGCACCTGCCACAAAAATGGCCTGGACCAAAGGCCACAGCTCCACAGCACATATACTGCCTGTCGCTCTCTCCAGTTCTCTCCATGCCAGACCTCTCTGATTTATCATGATACTCTCTCCCATGGAGTGCAGATGTGGCCTCATCGTCTTCCTTCTCCATAGCACTCCAGGCAGCCACTAAATCAATCCCAAGTGGTAGGTGAGATGGAGTTTCTTTGCCACCCTTGGCATAGATGCTCTGTGAAAACATGAGTGACAAAGCACTGGGCATGGGTTTTGAGGGACCCAGCTTTGAATCCTGGTTCTCTCTATTCCAGCAATTCCAGAGCCCATTTCACCATCTGTGAAATCTGAGGGTTGTGAAGATCAAATGAAACGTCAGCGTGTGAACTGCCATGTCTGTAGCGGGGCAAGGCCCCGGGGAAGAGTTTGCTTCCTTCTTTCACAAGTGGTGATTGACACATTTAGACTTGGATCGGGGCAAAGATGGGTACTTAAAGTCTTAGAAAACTCCCTGGTGGAGAAAGACAATGACAGAGTAACCTGGATCCTAGGGAACACATGAAGAATCTCAAGGTCTAGGGGCAAGGTAACAAGTGACAGATATGTGGAAGGGCAGCCCAGTCAGGTGTGGAGAGACCCCATGGGATTCAGAGGCAAAGAAGCCAATCCTGGAGGCAACTGAGAGCCCCTGGGCCAGGCCCAGCCTAGATCCTATCCAAACCTATACCAGCCAAGGTGGCCTGAGGTGAGGCTTCAATAACCCTGGGATGAAGCATGTGTGCTAGACAAACAGGATGTGTCTTGCTTGGCCTTTTCATTATTTTCCATTTGGGCTGTGTTTGGTTTTCTTCTAGTTTTTTTAAGTGGCAAAATATCAACTTACTCTGTATTGATCAGAGGAGAGAGGGGGCTGTCCATGCTGAAAAGGAAGGTAGTGGGCGTTGAGTGGCCTGGATGCCAAGAGTCCTGAGGGCGATGACCATCTGGGGGAGATTAGGGGAAAGTCATGGAGTTGGAGAAGCCAGAGAAGGGGGTGCCTCAAGGGTGTGGAGGGGAGGTGATTGGGGAAACAGTGGTAGACTCCAAGGGCTTCTCCTGCCTTTAATTTCAGTCTCCTGTCAGATTTAAGTAGAGTGCTATATGTCCCTCTTGAGTCTCAGTGTCTTGGTATCTCCTTTACCCCCTCCAGGTCAGACCTTGAGCTGATGAAGGTGGAAGAGGTCTAGAACCCCCAGAGGGAGAGGTTGGCAAGGCAAGGATCCCAGCCCAGAGCACCAGAAAGAAGGAAACCGTGGTTCAGAACTAGGTCCCAGTTTAGGGTGAGTGTGTGAGGCTCTTCTGATGGAAAGGATTGGAGGCTTTCTTGGGCCACCTCAAGTCAGGGTGTACATGTGTGTTTGGGTTGAGGGAAGGAGCGTTATAAAGAACATAGAAATAAAGCAATTAGAAATCTCAACCACATATCCAAGCCTCATGGATACCAAGGAGGGTGTAACAACCAGGCCTTGCATGAAGAGCAGCAGCTAAAGTCATGCTGGAGTTTGCGGAGCCGAGAATTACAAGACTGGGCCAAACCCAAGCAACTCCAGGGTTTTGGATCCTGCACGTCTGCTTCTTTGTGTTTATCTGCTTCTCAGGCTGTGGACCAACCCCCTCACTCTACTCTTATCTTTGGCTTACTTATAATTTAGTTCACTCATAGATGTCACTTACTCATGGTTGCTCGTGGTCCTTGCCTCTCCCAGTCTTCCTCTGTATCAGTTTCTGCCTGCACTGCCAACTGAAAAATTCTCTCTAGACCATGTCCTAGTCTAAATTCCTAATAGAGACAATCTAATTTCTCTAGTGCATCCTAATGGTCTCAGGTGAGAAAGAACTTTTTAAGTCAGGTGATCTCATGTATTGGCTGCCCTGAGTTGTCCCACTATGAGACGAATAGTTTCCCATCGAAGGCAGCCTGTGACGGTATAACTATGCATCTGGTCTGTGTCCTCTTTGTCCATACTGGAAACTCCCAAAGGGCAAGGCCTGGACACTGAGTAGTGCTCCATCTTGAGACTTTGCTCCTCCCTCCTATGTCAGTAAGGATGGTCCCTGAGGACTGGTGGTGGGAGCTGAGTCTAACAGTGGGCATCCAATGGCCCCATGTATGGAGAGCAAAGGGAGGTAAAGCCCTAAGGCCAGGAAGTCTCAGGCAGCGCTAGTCAGCTGAGGTCCACTCCAGTCTTTATTTGTATCTAGGTGTCTAGATAGGGAGACTGGGTACCACTGGATGGCATCTTACCAAATTTCACTTTGTACATTGGCAGAAGGAGACTATCCCTCATATAAGGGACATATAAATAATATGGCATCTTACCAAATTTCACTTTGTACATTGGCAGAAGGAGACTGTTCCTCATATAAATAATATCCTAGAGTCTTTAGGGAGGCAAGAAGCTTCTTCCCTCCACATTGGGTTATACTGCCTTTCAACTGTGCAACTGGTCTGCGTCTAATTTCTGTCCAGATTTCCACACTCTGGTCACCAAGCAGCGCTCAAGCTAAACTAGAATGGTTCCACGCCTCCACTGTGCCCATCCAGTTCCCACAAAGTCTCTGTGAAGTCTGAGAGGGCTGGGTAGCTGGTTATTGCAGTGCTGTACCCTTGGCTTGGGAGGTTAATGCAACCAGAGAAAGTAACTAGGTGGAGACACTGGCATGAGCCAGAAGGTACAGTACCTTAGGCTGTGGATTATCTGGGGCTGGGTTGGTCCTGCAGCCGAAGGACTGACGTCTACGGTTGTTTCTCTTCCCTCTTCCCGTGATGCCTCCTTCTCTGGAAGAAGGGGAAGGGGCCATTTCATCTTTCTCCAGCCTTATCTAAGGGCTTGCCTTGAATCGCTTCCCAGCAACCCAGCTCTCCCCTGGCTTTCCAAATCTTTGGGCAGATCCACCTGCCATCAGATCTGCCAGAGCCCATGTGACAGGACCCTCTATGAGACCTTAGAGAGGCACCCCAGTCTTTCCCAATAGCCCCTTTCCCTCCCCCCAGGTGGGCCCCCAAATACTTGGTTTCTATAACTGTAATAATAGTCCTCCCTCTGAAAAACTTACCCGCTATTTATGCCTAATTATCACGCGGCACAATAATGATATATATAACACTTAATGTGTCAGGTTAACTGTGTTCAAAGTCTTGTTTCATTACAACAGCAAACTTGCTTGCTATATCATTAGTATTTAACCTCTCTGGGCCTCGGCTCCCACGTATGTAAAATGAGGGCTATTGATTAGATGAGCGCCTCGCCACCCATCTGGTGCTCAGAACGACTGGTTGGCGGTTTAGAAATATAGAACCCTAACCCCTGCCCCCTGAGTTCTGACCTAGTAGATCAAATCTATATTTTTCTGTTTCCCAGGTGTTTCTATGGTATCCAATTCAAGGACTGACATTTGGGAAACTCTGAAGATAATCTCTGTGACCCTCTCCAAAACTCATTTATTCATTCATTGCTCATAGACTTCAGAGGGGATGCTAGCAGAGATGAGGCAGGACAGAGGCCAGGGACAGATATGGCAGACTTCTAATCCACTCTAACAGAATTAGAATTCATCTCAGAGATGACGGGAAGGCTTCGAGGGGTCTTAAGCAGGAGTGACACAATCAGATCTATGTGTTAGAAACAGCATCTTTGTGCATTGTGAAAAATGGGCTGAAGGTGGGAGGCCGGGAAAAGGCTTTGGTCATAATCTGCCCGAGATGATGATGGTGACCTGGATCAGAATGGTGGCAGCAAGTGGACAGATTTGGGTGGCATTCAGAACGTGGGATGGGCAGGACTCTGATTTCTTTTTTCCTTCACATCTGGGATGTGGGGATTATTGCCTTTTGGCTCTGCAAGGCTTTGCCCTTTCCTAAGCTAGAGAACTCTTCAACCACACACTCTCATTGTGTGGTTCTTGGTCAGCTCAATGACAAGCAGATGCCCCAGATTTTGACTCAAGAGCTGGTGACTCAGAGAAGCAGGGAGAGTGAGTGGAGCATCCATTCTAGAGGCTGCACAAGCTGCCACAACTTTCAGTTTCCAGAAGCAGTGTAACAGAGTGCCAGGGGGATGCCGGTGTCTGAGGCCCGTAGTGGTGGCTATGCCATCTGGTGCCCTGTGTTTACCTGCAATAACAGAGTTCTCACTGTACTGCTGTGTGGGCTTGATTTCAGCTAAAGACCTAACAGCATCTAGCTCTTTTGTTCCCACCTGCTTTACACGCCTGGTTCTCTCATCTCCCCCGTGATTCTGTGAGCTATTATAGTATTTTCGATGAACTCCTTTTCTGCTTAAACTGCCCGAGTTGTTTGTTTCTTACATCCATGCTCCCTGCCTGGTACCCTAACTGTATCAGGAGCAGGGAGGGCACGAGCAGCTGGGTACAGTCCTCAGCCACAGCGAACATATGCAGAGGAGTGGGCTGTGAGCAAGAGAGTCCCAGATGCTGCTGGTTGGCTTAGAGACTAAAAATACCTCGGCTCCTGATTTGCTCACTCTCAACGCAGAAAGCTTGGATTGAGTTTTTCTTCACTATCGAGAGCTTTCTCTGGACTGCACAACTCCACTCAAAACCCGAGCGGTAGCATGGCCCTTGCATTTGCAAACTACTGGAAAACTATCATCCTGATTTCATTGTCTGCTCCCATCTTCTGGAAGGGAGGAGGCTTTAATGACACTCTCTGGGGGCTCTCCAAAATTAATGATATTCTCAACATCACAAGGTTATTGGAAGGTAAATGAGACTGCTGATGAGAAATATCTACAGAAAAGGCTGAAGAAATCGGAGGCAATACGGATCGTGTTACCCCTATACAACTTCAGAAGTGACACATAGATGGATTGTTTCCTAAGTTCCATCACTTTCCCACCAATCTACCTGGTAATTTCCAAGACGTTTGATTTTGTTTTCACACATATAGCAACTGCAGTAGCTACCGAAACACTAGGTTTCTAGATTTTTTATTGTAGTAAAATATACATCAAATAATTGACCATGTTAATCCTTATGTAGTGTAGTATGTGTAGGTCAGTGACATTACGTGCATCCATTGTTGTGCAACCATCTATCCACAGAACTGTTTCACCTCCCCAGTCTGAAATTCTCTACTTCTTAAACACAAACTCCCTATTCACCTTTCCTTCCAGCCCCTGGCAACCACCTTTCCACTCTGACTTCCTTAGGAACCTTATATAAGTGGACTGTGTTGTTTTACTTAGCCTAATGCCCTCAAGTTTCATGTTCTTGTAGCCTGTGCCAGGATTGTTCTTACTCCATTTGCAATGCCTCTGAGAACAATGAGGTGGCAATCCTCCTGAGTCAGAGGAGGGGTGGGGCAAAAAGAGAATCAACACACACTTTTTCCACCTTTTTCTCTCCAAGTGCTGAAAACCTGCACTTTGTAGCCAGGCTTGTAAGTCCAGACCACGTTTTCGTTATCCAATTCCCCATTCAGTGGACACTTGGGTTGCTGTATCTTTTGCCCCCTGTGAATAATGCTATGATGAATATGGGTGGACAAATAAGTGTGTATTTATGACCTCTTCCCATCAAGCAATTAAATATATTTAGAAGATGGATATTCACACTCTAATTTATCTGTTTTGTAATTCTGAAGAATTATACAATAGGCTTTCTTTTTTTTTAATTATTTTTTAATGTTTATTTACTTTTGAGATTGAGAGTGAGTGAGACGGAGACCCAGTGGGGGGAGGGGCAGAGAGTGAGGGAGACACAGAATCTGAAGCAGGCCCCAGGTTCTGGGCTGTTAGCCCAGAGCCCGACATGGGGCTCGAACTCATGAACCATGAGATCATGACCCGAGCCAAAGTTAGCCACTTAACTGACTGAGCCACTTGGGTGCCCCATATACAATAGGCTTTCTTAAAGAGGGTTGCACCTGTATTCTTTACTGCTCCAAAACAGGAGGAGGCAAAGAATATCTACGAGCGTCCATTTTACGTGGATGTGGAAAAGCCCCATACAGTCTTTGAGTGAGGAGATCATCCTCTGAGGGTGAATACACATACAGATGTCAACACTCTCGAGTAATTCCCTCTGCTCTCCTGCCATGGTCAGAGAGAGTACCCTGAACCCCTGTCTTTTTAAAGGGTCATCTCCTGGGGTGCCTGGGTGGCTCAGTCAGTTAAGCACCTAGGTCTTGACTTCAGCTCAGGTCACCATCCCAGGGTCATGGGATCAAGCCTCATGGGATCAAGTTTCGCACTGAGTGTGGAACCTGCTTGGGATTCTCTCTCTCTCTCTCTCTCTCTCTCTCTCTCTCTCTGTCTCTCTCTACTCCTCCCTGCTTGTGCTCTCTCTGTCTCTCTCTCAATGAATGAATAAATAAATAAATAAATAAATAAAATTATAAAGAAAATAAAAGGATTGTCTCCTTCTTCACCCCTTCCTCAGAAACCCTGACCTCCCTTCACTAGATCACGCTGATATGGCACTATGGCTCTCTCACCAATATCAGTGACCAAGACTTCTGCACCTCTCTAAGGCTTTCAGCACTTCATGAGAAATAATAAAGTATAAAAAGGATGTGTTTATTTTCTTTTTGCCCCACACCCCCTCTGACCCAGAGGACTGCCACCTTATTGTCCTCAGAGTCATTTGCAAATGGACTGGGATGTACATGACCAAAGAGGGGAGGATGAGAGAAGAAAAAATTATAGGAACTTGAAACAGGGCTCAGTTTTCATCTGTGAAATAGGTTAAGAAATCTAGAATTGGAACACTGGGTGTCTGCATTTCCTCCGGCGCTTCTCTAGCTGAAGTTTTCTGTAAGAGGAGAAAATGGGAAAATGTATCAAGCCCCAGTGTGAATTGGTTGTTATTCCTACTTAAACTTCATGATAACCCTGCAATACAGATCTCTATCCCCATTTTACAGCTGAGGACCCTGAAGCTCAGAGATACACAGAACGTTCCCAAGGTTTGGGTGTTTGCACATGAGCCAAGTCCCATGTGACTCCAATTCTGCTTTGCTCCTGACCCCCTTCCCCCCTCCCAGTCCCATGATGGCATTTCCTTTATTTTCTGTGGAATAGTTTTCAGAAGAGGGGCTGTGACAGTCTGTGGGTACATCAGAGTTTGACAGAGACCAGTAAGGGACTATCCTTCTAAGTTCTAGCCATGCCTCATTCTCTACCTCAGAGGTAGCTCTTGGGGCACAGGAGAAAGTTCTAGATTTTCCTCATTCTCTGTCGGCTGGGTCCTTTGTTTCCTCGTTACCATGGGCCAACAAAACCACCACCATCTTCTACCCTAACACCCCGTTAGTAACCATTTGCTTACCACTTTCAACAATAAAGAGGTACAAATAAAGGTTTAGGTAGCACATCAAAAAGAACTTCCTGACTCTGAGGCTCTGGGACATATAGATGGGAAAGTCAAAAAGGCTCTTGTGTCCCCCTTTCCAGGAAAGCTTTAAGGAAAAGGGCCACCCTGCCTGGCCTACTTGGGCCGGGTACAGTTCTGCCCGGAGGCAGGGGAGGCTCGCGATGACCTCCAGAGGGCCCTGGCAGCCTGGGAGGCAGGGGCCCACAGTAAGCTGCCTGCCGCTTGGCCGCAGATGTTCGCTGTCATAAATCACTCAGTGCATCTGTTTGCTGTGCCGCTTGTTTAAAGAGCGAGCCGTTTGCTAATTGAAAACTAAAAGATCCATCCGTGTCACTCACAGCCAGCATGAAATCCACTCAGCCATGCAAGATTGGGGTAAAAGTGGCAGCACAGCGCTACGGGGCCCTTGGGTTGGTGCTCCCCGTGGTGGTCATATTGCTCCCCTTCTGCCTCCTGAGTGAGCGAGGCTATTCTCCCCACAGCAGAACAGCCAGGGGGTATCCATATTACAGTTTGTCTCATACTTCCTCATCTATTATCCTCAATGCTGCCCACAGAGAACGGTATTTGTAGCCCCAATTTGAAGATGGAGAATCTGAGGCAAAGAGATAGCAAACTACATAGCCAAAGTCACACAACTGGTATGTGACAGAGGCAGGACACCAGTCTAGGTCCCCTGACTACTCAGGAGAGGGGTGGCTATCCACTGGGCGGCTCTATCCCTGGACCAATAGAGGTGCTGAACTGGAAGGCACCAAGTCCTTCCTTAAGTGGATTAAACCTTGGAAAGAATGGCCTAGGGGTAGACCAGGGGTAACACTGAGATTTCAACAATATCTGCAATGTCTCATTGCTTTAAAAGCAAATACAGCAAAATGTGGGGATTCCTGATGGCTAGACTATCTCCCCATGAAGACTGCAAAGGGATGGGCGCCAGACCAGATGCGCAAGGTAGTGCCAATGCCAAAGGCAGGGAGCAGGGGAGGAGGTGCCATGCGCCCACTTATAGCCTCTCCCCTTCCCCAGTTACCTCCAGAGATGGCTGTATTTGAGAAACGTGCTGGTGTGCACCTCTCAGGTGGGGGACTGGCCCAGCCCTGGTTCTCTGTGGTGGAATCTGCAAGGGCACTCCAATTCACTGAGCCTCACTCAGTTCCTCCTAGAGCGATGTAGGTGGGGGTGGGGGGGTTAGATGAGTGCTCAGGTCCTTCTGCGATCATGTGGGTCATTGGAGGAATACAGACTTAATCTTTGTGTGCCCAGAGTGGCTTGGCTCCAGCAGCAATGGACTCTATGCTATGCACAGTTCTGTACCCATGCTGTTCCTCCTGTGGCGTGCTGTGTGGCCTTCTCCCTGGCTGGACCGGGTATTGCTTCCTCAGTGCCAGTCCCCATGAAGTCTCCCTTGTTTGCGCTCCATGCACCTGGTTAAGCCACCGGTGCTGTAGTGCTATGCTATGTTACAGGTGTTTCCTAGAGGTCTCCACTACCCTGGCAGGATGTGACAACAGGGGCCAGGTTTGATTACTCTTGGAGATCCTGGAATCTGACACAGAGCCTGGCAAACAGGAGGACAAACAATTGCTGAAGACTCCACCTCTGTTTGTATTCAAGGGCAAGCGGAACTCGGAGGCCCCCTTTTGAATTTCCTCTTCAGGTCAACTCCAAGCAGGCTTTCCCCTGAAAGGGTCAAGCAACAGAACTGACTACAGGGCTTCCAAGACCAGAGGTCTGTAAACGGAACCTGGACGGCTTCTCCTTACGCGACTCCCTGGATGGGCTGTGCCTCCTCCAACCTTTATCCTCTGACTTCTCAGAGGGAAATAAGCAGACACTGAAGATGCCTGGTCACCGGCGGCCCTGAATATACAGGGTATCATTCACTTTGGGGGTATGGGGAGACCGCAATGGGCAGTCGATCGCTCAGTTCCCGCCTCAGCAACCACCTGCACCAAAGCCAGGGCTGACTGCAACCTCTGCCGGCTCGCTGCTCACAGCAGGCTGGGTCGCACTGAGTCCGCACACCGGCGCGCAGAGTGGCGGGGCGGGGCCTGGCCCAGGGGCGGGGCCCAGGGGCGCCCCGTGGGCCAGGGCGGCCCCGCCCCCCGCCTCCCTCCCGCGCTTCGGTGCTCCCGCGCCGTGAAGCTGTCCAGTCTCAGTGCCGGAACCGGCCGCCTCCCGCGCGCACCGCGCCGCCTCCGCGCCTTGTCCCTGTGCTGCACGCCCGCCCGCGCCCGGCCCCGCCCAGCCCCGCCGCGGCCGGTCCACTGCTCCCCGCGGGCCGGAGCCGGCCAAGCGGCTGCCCGCCGGGGCTCTGAACGGCGCGGCGGGGCCGGGAGCCAGGGACCCGCCGAGGAGAGCGGCGGCCCGGACGGCTGCCGGAGGGGCGGCCGCGCTTGGATGCGGCGGGAGCCGGAAGCCTCGAGCAGCCGGCGCCGTCTCTGCCCCTGGGCGCCCTATGGCTTGAAGGTAAGCGCGCGCACGCTGGAGCGACGGGCGGCCGGGGGCCGAGGCGGGTCGCAGGGAGAGGACGGGGGAGCTCGGAGGGCGGCGCGACTGGGACTAGAAGTTTGTCAGGCCACTCTGGCGCCGTCTGCCTGGGACCGACCCGACTGCGGGCAGGCTCTCCACCGACTCTCCATCAGGCTGCTAGCCCAGGGGGGACAAGAACACAGCGGCTGTCATCCCCTCTGACTCCCTCTTGGCATCCCTTGCACGGCCCGGGCGGGAATCCTCGCTCTGGTCATTAGCGGGCGGTGCGGGGGCAGCCTCCCGCGGAGCGCGGTGAACCACCCTTGTCGAGCCGGAGCTTCGCAGGGCGGCCGGCTCCCGACGATCTCGGGACGGCACTTTCTGCCCCGCACCCAAGTCCGGGACCCCAGGGTGCGCGGCCAGAGTTTCTGACCTCCAGGGAGAGAGAAGGGTTATTCTTGGCAAGTCTGGATTTGCGCGACCTGAGACTTTTCAGTTTCTAAGGACAGAAGCCAAGACCGGTTCTGCCCCTCCCCTCCCGCCACCGGTTGTGCCGCTGTCCTTGGTTCTGAATTTACGTTCTTCGCCATCTCTCCGTTTGAGATCCAGTCAAGGAGGGAGGCTGAGCTTTCAGAATCATCCCGACCTGGGAATGGGGGTGACGGTTGGGGCAGTAGTGGAGGGTGACTGTTCGACTCTGGAATGGACCAAGAGCCTCGACAGAGCTGTGTGCGGAGACAAGAGGCAGCTCTAAGAGCCAGACAGAGCAGGTCCCCAACGCTGTCTGCGCGGGCAGCCTGTGAGTGGTTCCTCTTGAAGAGCAGAGGTAAGAGGGTGCGTGTGCGTCTACACAACAGGCTTCGCCATGGATGCAAGTCACAGCACCGCAGCTCCGTAGGGACAGGCCCTTGCTCTCAGCCACAGGGAAGCTGTTTGGGCGAGTGAAGTTTCCCCACCTGGCACCCCACTACTTTATGTGCTGGGGGCTCCCGAAGTTGGTGAGGTACAAGGCACTTTGTGGATCTCTCTCCAGTTCTTTCTGCAGATCCAATCATTTCTGGATTTTGACCAGGATGTAAACCTTTCAGATTAATCCTCACTCTTTCCCAGGAACTAGGTGATCAGTGATTCTTACCCTTCCCCCCCCCGCCCCCCACCATGCAAATATTCTGCTTATCCCTGATTCATCCTGCAGCATTAGGACCACTTGAAAAAGAAATCATTCTTTTCATGTTTCTCTCTGTTGGTGCTGTGTTTGATGAGGGTGGGCAGAGAGAGAGAGGCCTTGGTGAATGTGACCAATTGCAAGAGAACTAGTGGGCTGGTTTTCTGGGTCCCAGCCCCCTGCCTTGGACTTCTTTGCTTAGTGTTCAAGATTCCTGGCATATCTGAGGGGGGTGAGTGGAAAAGATGCCACCTCTGAAATCAGATATCGGGTAGAGAAGATATCTGAGAGGGTTACACATAGATCAGAGCCATGATAACCCCAGCCTTGGTCTCTTGGAGAACACTTTGAGTTCCTTCTACCTTCTTTGCACACCCTGGGGATGAAGGGTGCTTGGAAAATGGGAGATTCTGATTTGTTGTAGAGGTCTGGGGCAGCATTTCTCCAATGGTTGTTTTTTAATGAAGTCCCTGCCTCTGAATCACCTGAAAACCTAGTTAAAAATGGATTTTTTTTGTTCTTCTCTGAAGGGCTGCTGAATGAGAATCTCAAGCTGAGACCCAAGAATGTATATTTTAACAATATTTCTGGGTGATTCATATGTACGCAGGTTAATAAATCATTTCTCGTAAAAGTTCATACTTCTTTGGCTAGAGGGAGCATGATTAGGTCTTTAATTGACCTCTCTGCCTTCTTCAGTTTATCATGTTAAATTCTTCATGGGTGACACTGCTGATGGAGGGTCCATCCCCCAGATTCAATCCTTTTGCTGAAATAAAGGATGCAGCCCAATCTCCTCTCTGCCAAATCCTCCGGGTTTTTCTTTCTAAAACAGATTTTTGGCCTCTAAAAATCACTGATGTGGCTTTAGGTTGACCTGTGTAAATAGTAACTGCCCCCTTCTAAGGGCCAACTCATTATGTTGTTCTTACTCTCCCCTTCTGAGGGAATTATTGTCTTTCATTATGCATGTGCTGTGGTCTGCTAACCCAACTGCTCCTGAAATGCCAAGGAGTGATTAGTTCAGCTTAGTAGCACGTCATGTTCCCCAAGGCTGGTAGCCACTCGTGCCCTGCTGGCAGTGACATATTGGCTCTATTGATTTGGTTCTTGTGCTCTATAAGCTAGCAGGCTTGTAGGGGTGAATAAGGCCAGTAGAGATGCTTGTGGGCTAGTCCGTTTTCTACCTTCACCTGAAAGGTTGGATTATTTCTGTCTAGAACATGCAATGATGTAGGGGAATTTGAACTTGAGAGAAACCTTCTGTTCCTCCTCCTACCAGGGGAAACAAAGGGAGCTCATAATCTCATAAAAAATTTTTTTTGGCCTCATATTCACCTGGGATTGATGAAGCTGGACTGGTCTGAGGTCCCTGTTCCGTGGGTAAACATGTGTAAGGGGAAAGTCATGTGGACTTGGCCTGGAAAGAGCTGTTTTCGTCTTCCCTGCAAGTGAAAGTCAGATATTGGTGTCGAGGAAGTAGCATGGCTGTGAAAATAACACAGTTTGTGTGGGGTGGGGTGGGGGTTAAGGATAATGAGACTTCCTTGAGCCAATGCTGCCCCTTCTACTGACTCATATTTTCTGACCTTCCAAATCCCATTTCTCCCTTCCTATGAATCTCCAGCAGTGAAGGTGTTTTAGCCACTGGTAAAGGAGGGGAGAATCAACACTGAGGTTTTATAATGTCAGAATCCCAAGCCATATCTCCCAGAGTTGGGTTGTCACAGTAACCTGAGATTTGAGGTCTTCAAAATATCTTAGCATGGCTGCCTACTCAGTCCGATTTCTGCGAGGACATAGTTACCAGAACTTTAAACACTTAGGTTATTTGGGCTCCTCAGAGGTCATCCTGGCTGCTCTTGACCCCTAAACAGGGTAGCTTTTCTCTTAGTCCAGAAGTATGGTGGGCTGTCTCCAGTTACCAAAGTGCTCCCAGAAGGAGTGGCATAAGCTTTCTAGTTCCAAGCCACCAGGACCGGGCTTGGTAACCAAAGCTTCTCCATTCTGCTAGGAGCCTTGCTTAGCAGGAGAGCATCCTGCATCTAGGAGATGCTTGGAAGCCACAGGCAGCAGGAGATGGCACAATGTGGTTCAGATCCTCGGTAGGTACCCTTCCGTGTACATAGCTTCTCTCTCAGCTGAACCCCAGCACCTCATTCCCTCTCACCCCCAGTAGGGACTCTCATGACCCTGAGAGGACTCCAAGATTTGGCTCTAGGGTTCTGTACAAGCTCCAGAATCTCCAGGTCTCCAGGATACTACATGGAACCACCAAATGTTTGCAGTTTGCTGATTTGCCAGCTCTGGGTGATATTATCTGCAGCCTTTTAAATTACTCTAATAGTGCTAGAATCCAACATGAATACATCCCTGCCTCTCAACTGTCCCTACCACCATTGTCATTGAAGATTTCTTTCTTATTTTTTTTTAAACAATAGAATCATATTATTTAAATGCATAGGTGTGGAAAATAGCTTGATTATAGTGTCAGTGCATGTGGGTGGAGGAGTAAAACTACGAGATTCACCACTTGGTTTGTTCCCATTTGGGTCCAAAGAAAGGAGCACAACTTGCCCTTCTGGACTGTACATTTCCCCTCTTCTTGTCCTTTTCACCTCAATCTGATAAATGGGTTAAACCAACACCCTTGACAGCTGGGATGCCCCCTGGGAGGGTGCAGCCTCCTCTCTGCCTAGGAGACATGGGAATGTTTCTCTGCAGAGGAGCAGAGGCTCTTGCTGGCTCCGGCTCCAGTGTACAGGGAGGAGCCAGAGATGACGCACTGGGACCTGGGGACTCCCCCCTCCCCTGGGTGGAAGAGGCCATGGTGCTGCAATGTCCCAAATTCAGAGGCCTGGAGGCTGCAGGGGCATCTGAGAGAGTGTGGAGAGGTGTACAGGGATGGGAACCGAGAAGAAGTAAACTCTTCGGGGACCCCCAGAAAAGGCTGATGTTAAATACGTATGTATTAGACATCAGCTTAGTGTGGTTTGCCCAATTTGTTGTAATCTCATGGCACCTGCAGGGGTTTTCATGTTTTCCAGGAGGAGACAGGGGAATTCTTTGCTGTCTACAGTGATGGGTAGGGGAAGGGGGGAGGACCCCTGGCTTTCCCTGGAGCACTCTGAGTGATGTCAGCCTGCTCCCAGACAGAGAATGATAAGTGAATCCAGGCAGACTCAGCCCCCAGGGGTCCATCAATAGGCCCATAGCCAGCCTGGGCAGACGGGCCTTCCAGGGCGCTGTAGGTCGGCACAGCACAGCAGCCACAGCCCCAAGGACACGCCCCTGCAGATGTCTGGGAGCCAAAATGAGTCCTGGGGCCCATCCATTTGTCACCAGCCTCCTTCAAAACGTGCCTGCCCTTCTCATTTCCACCCCTGCCTTGTTGTCATTGTTTGGATTCTAAGTGGCTCAGCAGGGGAAAGGCATTAGAAATGAAATTATTTTTGTTACACGCTGTATAATTGCCTTCTCTCCTTCCTGTTACCCCAGGCAGCAGCATCACTAGCAATTCCCCGGGAACCCTTGGTCTGGGAAAGTGGCTTACTCACAAGCGTCCTTAAAAGGGCTGCTTTTGACCAGTGGTCCTGCTCACCAATCCCTCCGTTGCTGGCCCAATCAGCCTAATGGCTAACGCTTATTGTGCACTTGCTGTGTGCTGAGCATTTGACATGTGTTTTTTATTTCTTCTCTTCATCTTGCAACAACTCTGGCCACTGTTATGATCCCCCTTTTTACGGAGGAAGAAGTGTGGGCTTAGAGAGATAAGTTGCTTGCACAAGATCACAGGGCTAATAATGTGCAGGGTGGAGATTCAAGGCCAGACTGTTTGATGCTAAAGTAATCGCCCTCTCTGACCTATGGTCATTGGCATACAGAATAAGGAAGGGAAAATAGGTCTAAGAAGGCACTTTCTTTGATAAACTGAAGTGACAGCAAGCTTTGCATTGGAGACCAGGAAAAGAGGAGGTTGCAGAGGGAGAAGAGTGGATAGAATAAGTTTTTGGGATTTTTAAAGTTGAGGACCGTCCAAGAAGTTGTTCTGTGCCTGGGTCTCGCTCCCTTGGGTCAGGTACACTGGGAATGAATCTCAGCAAGCAATGGGAGCAGAGGAGAGGGGGCAGGAGCAGAAAAAGGGAGAGACACCAGAGCCTTCTCACTCAAGGGAGGGCAGGAGAAGGTGTGGACTCATGGAAGGCCTGGCTTCCCTGGAGAAGCTAGGCTGAAACTGGGATGCCATCATTGCTCATCTGTTTGAGGCATACCAAACTGTTGCCAGAGGATACAACTCAGGCTGCTGCCTCCCTTTGGCCTTTGGTGTTGTTTTCTCACCATATGGGATGAAAACTTGTCACATCTCCAAGACTAAGCTTGAGTTTAGGGCGAGTGGGGAGGAGTGGGATGGCCTGGGGTCCTACACTCATGAGCGCTGTCGTAAGGACTACTGCTCGGTGCTCTTCTGCTGGACAGAGGCCAAAGAGGCCTGGGTGTTCCTGGACAGGGTAGTTAGTCTGCACATTGGTTTCTTTCCGGACAAAACAAAGGAACTTTTACATGCTGCCTGCTACCTTGGAATTCCTAAGATTCAACAGCACTCCAGGCTCTACTGAAATGACCAGATAATGGGGATCACCTCCCAATAAGCTAGAAGACTTCTAGCCTGTGTAGGTGAACCTCACCATGAATTTTATGAGTGCCACTTAGCAGCATTTGGTCCTTACTTAAGCCCTTAAAACACAGCATGGTTAAGCCTGTGGGCTTAACCTGTGGGTTAAGCCTGTGAGCGAGATTGCCAGAATTTGGATTCCGACTGCAATACTTACTAGCTGTGTTACCTTAGGCAAGTTGGCTGACTGCTGTCAGCTGGGGTTCTCATCTGTACGTGGGGATGTTCATGCTGAGATGGTTGCGTTGCTGTGATTACTTATGGCAGTAGATATAAGACATTGGGAAGAGTCCCTGGCAAAAGTAAGCACAGCGCTCCATAAACGTTAATTGTAATAAGTGTTATTGTAATTATTAAGGAACTGGAAGGGGAGAGTGGCACCTGGGTGGCTCAGTTGATGCAGCCTCCAACTTCGTTTCAGGTCACGATCTTGCAGTTCGTGGGTTCAAACCCCACGTCAGGCTCTGTGCTAACAGCTCAGAGCCTGGACCCTGCTTCAGATTCTGTGTCTCCCTCTCTCTTTGCCCTTCCCCACTCATGCCCCCCACCCTCTCAAAAATAAAATAAACATTAAAAAAAGTTTTTTAAGTAAGAAAATTTAAAATTAAAAAAAGGAACTGGGGGGGGGCATTTTCAGCTGCTTTCCTTTTGTACTCAGTGAGCACCTGGTTTTACATCTCTGAAATTAAGCATATTTCTAAAGCTTTCACAAAATTCAAGCCTATGTTTCTTTCTTACACTCTCCACTTACCTGCCCCACAATCACTGGCTCTCCCCTGCCAGAAGTTTTTACTCATCTTGAGCAAGAGGAGCTGCACTCACTGGTCCATATGTTATGCTGTGCTCACCACAAGTGCAGCTGTCACCTGTCCTCAGACAACACTGTTACAATACCACTGACCATATTGCCTGTGCTGTACCCTTTGTCCCCACAACTTATTTGTTCCATTACTGGAAGCCTGTGCCTCCCACTCCCCTTCACCCATTCTGCCCATCCCTCCACCCACCTCCCCTCTGGCACCCATCAGTTTATACTTGGTTGGAGCCTTCTTGATTGGTACTGTGACATTGGATGGTGCACTCTGGCAAAGGCCACTTATTATAGAAAATCAAAAATAAGGAGAAAATACTGGTGCACAAGAACACGGAGACTTTTCTTTCTTCTACCCTTGGTTGAGAAGCCCAAAGAACCTCACATTAAGATCCTCAAAGCTACCACAAATACACGGTGTCCATCTTTTGGGGGTCATTAATGGCAGAGGCAAATGTCACCCACGTTTTAGATGAAGGATGGTCCTGCCTGAGAAAGGGATGTAACTCAATAGCTTCTGGCCCTAGGACTCCCTGATCCTGAAAGTTACTCCCTTTCTTTGGCTCTTTTCCTTTTCTGTGAATCCTTCACAGGAGAGGAGTCTTTCCTAATTGATGCATCTATTTCTGGCCAATTAAAAAGGCTTACTATTTAGGGCAGGTAGAGGATTTCAAGGACATCATGGGTGTTTCATTCCCTGGCCATCTTCCTCAGGTCATGGAGTCATTCCTTCTTGGACTCTGAGCTTCCTCAGCTCTTATGTTCATTTATGGCAGGAACAATATGAGAATTGTATTGACAAGCAGGAACTAGCATCTGGGGTCCCAAGCAGAGGATGTCAGGTCCCCTAAAGAAACAATGATATTTCCATACACGTCTTTCCTTGGGGAGTGTATATAACTGAAGGCCTGGATTGCTCTGGATGACTGATGGCACAAAGTCTGCCTTCTCGCCAGTCTTCTTTGGTGAGCTAGAGGGAGGGGGTAGGAAGTGATGAATGCTTTCCATAGATTTGTGTGGTCCTCCATACATTCTGGATCCTTCCTTAGTTACATTCCATCGTGGTCAACCTCCAAGATGGCCCTCAATACTCCCTGTTTTCTGGTATTCATGTTCTTATGTAATCTCCGTCTACATTAAATAGGGAAGACCTGTATACCAATAGGATAATGCCTAAATGGCAGATTGTGACTTCTGAGAATATGTCATAATAGGTATTATGACTTCTACCTTATTCTTTCTTGGATCACTCATCCTGGGGAAAACTATCTGCCATGTCATGAGGACACTCCAGTAGCCCTATGGAATGTTCTGCATGGCAAGGACCTGAGGCCTCCTACCAAGAGCCATGTGAATGAGCCATCTTGGAAGTAGATCTTTTCTCCCCAGATAAGCCTTCAAATAACTGTGGCCACTTCCAAGGTCTTAACTACAACCTTCTGAGAGATCTGAGCTAGAACAACTGAATAGAGCTGCCTGAATTCCTGACCCACAGAAACTCATTCAGATAATCAGTTTTTGTTGTGTTAGGTTGCCAAGTTTGGAGATGATTTATTATATAATAGTAGAAAGCTAATAACACACAATGAAATTATTCTCTGTGAAGTTATTCACAATTTTCTTCCGCAGTGACACAGGAGTCCCTTCACTATCCACGTATAAGATGAATTCTTGTATGGGAGTCAAACGGCCTCTAGTGACCTTCAAGGAGCACCTCTGGTTTTGTTCTGAGATTTCAAAGTCCTCGTGGTTCACACAATACAGTCATGGGCCTCTCAGCCCTCGTCTTACCAGACCAAGCTGTCGATTTCTGTTTTGTCTTCCTGTACTCACTCTTTCCTGAATGTCTTCTGCTGTGGCTGCCATTCCACATGGATTTCAACTTTTCATTCTGTCACTGAACCAAAATTACTGAGCACCTACCGTGTACTAGGCACTCATCTTGGTTGCAAATACATTAATGAAAAAAAAAAAAAAAATGAAAAAAGATCCCTGCACTCCTGGAACTTATATTCTAGTGTGAGGAGAAAAATGATACACACTAAATATAAAAAATAAATGAGTGAGTGTGTTAGAAGGCAATAAGTACTTGAGAAAAGAAAAATAAATTGATTAGGGCTCTGGTATATGGCATGTTAAGGGTCTGGAGGAGAGGGAAGTTTGCATGGCCAAATAAGGTGATCGGGATGGATGTCACCGTGAATGTGATACTTGAGGGAAGACTTAAAGAATGTGGGGGAGTGCATTTTGCAGACACCAGAGGGACGAGCATTCAAGGCAGGGATTCATACAGTCTGCATGCATTTTAAAGCCCTTTTAATAGTTGTCTTGTCCCCTATGGAGCAATGGTAATACTTTGGATTTGGAACTCCCTTTTAATTTTCAAAGCCCACGAGGCAATAGTAATATCTTGTATTTGTAAATCACTTTCTCACACCCTATCCCTACTGATCCTTACAACAAGCTACTGAAGTAGCTGTTACATCTCAATTTTGTAGATGTGGCCCCTGAGGCTCAGAGAGGCTAAGCAAAATGTACTCAGGTTCACAGAGTTAGGAAATACTGGAGTTACCGCCTTCGGAAAACTCTTGTGCTCTGTTCTTATGTTGCTGTCCGAATGCTTAATGCTAATCGTTCCATTGTGCATTTCTTTTTTTAATTTCTTTTTATTATTTATTTTTTGAGGGACAGAGAGAGACAAAGCATGAGCAGGGGAGGGGCAGAGAGAGAGGGAGACACAATCCGAAGCAGGCTCCAGGCCCTGAGCTGTCAGCACAGAGCCCAACGCGGGGTTCGAACTCATGAACTGTGAAATGATGACCTGAGCTGAAGTCAGACGCTCAACTGACTGAGCCACCCAGGCACCCCTTGATTGTGCATTTCTTGTCTTCCCCACTAGCCTGAGAGCTCCTTGAAGCAGGGTCTGCCTCCTGCTTCTCCAGAACCTGTTATAACCCAAAGGGATGCTGAGCCCTTGGTAGCCACTTACTTAAATCGTGGTATGAGTGAGAGGGTGAGAGATGGCCTACTTCCAGGGCCGCACTTACTGGGAGCCCAGCAAGAGTGTCTGGCAGTGTTAACGGGTCAGCAAGATGCTTCACACCTTCTCTCTTTCATCCTCAACCTGCATTCTCTGTTTACCTTCAGCCATGAGTACTTTATGCTCTGGCTGGAAATTGTTCAGAGTTGTTGCGGGGCACGGAAGTAGGGGGTTATTGACTGGTCGGAACCTGCTTCAGTCAGACACACACACAGAGAAAAAGGTACTGGGCGAGCTGTCAAGGAAACATGACACATATGTTGGTCCAGGTCTGCCCAGAGACCTGAAGACAAGCGGAATGAAATAGTTGTTGAGCTCTGTCTTTGGAGCTCTGGACGGTTTGCTTTGATGCTGAGATTTCGAGTTTGGGGACAAGGTTGGTCCTTAGTTTAATTACCTGAGACCCTTCAAAAGCAGTAATGGTTTGAACATACATTTCCCCAATTCACATGTAAAACGTGAGATACCCACCGCCTGCCCGTCTAGCTATTCAGTATAATGAAGTGATTCAGAGGTTAAACTTCGAAACCAGAATGATACAGGCTCAGATCTGTGTTCTGCTGGTAACCAGCTCTGTGACCTCAATCAAGTTACTATAACCCCTTTGAGATTCAGGTTTTTCTTCCATGAAATAGGGGTGACTATGGCACTTCATAGGGTTTGTGGGAAGTAAATAAATCACGCATATAAAGTGCTTAGCCTGGTACCTGACACGTGGTAAGCTCTCAATAAACATTCACTTCATTCTCATTATAATAAGTAGGAGGCATTGAAGTGTCCACAGGATCCTTTCCAGTCCGTGCTCCAAATTTCATCTTCTGTCTTCTGGAAGGAAGAAGGACATCATTGCAAGAAATCAGACAAGCTGGGACCTGACTCCTGGAATGTTATTTTTGGAAGAACCCTCAGTATCATGTAACAAGGGAGAATGGCACAGAGCCCCAGGGCCCCTTTGGTCACACTCTGTGGTCACGGACTTCAAGTTAGAGCATGCAGTAGTCAAGGAACCCAAAGAAACTATGGCTGAAGAGCTGGAGTTTGAGCTGAGGACAGTACAGGGTGATGCCAGAGGCATTGCAGAGACCAGACTGTGAACTCTGAAGCCTTGTGAAGACTCTGTCCTGAGGGGATGAAGAAGCCATTGTGAAAGGTTGCCTTTAAGCTGGAGAATAACACAATTGATTCATTTACATTAAAAAAAAATCAGAGGTTGCATCCCGCCCCCTCCCCCTGCCGCTGATGCTACAGAAGCAAGATTGAAAGAAGGGTAACTGGGGTGCCTGGGTGGCTCAGTCAGCTCAGGTTATGACCTCACAGTTTGTGAGTTTGAGTCCTGCATCAAGCCCTGCTTGGGATTCTCTGTTTCTCTGCCCCTCCCCCACTTGTGCTCATGCGTGTGCACTCCCTCCCTCCCTCCCTCTTTCTCTCTCTCTCTCTCTCAAAATAAATAAACTAAAAAAGAAGAAACAAAGAAAGAAATGAAGAAACAAAGAAAGAAAGGTAGCTAGCAGAGTTTTTGGCTGTCCAGGACAGCAATGCTGAAAGCCAAGGTGGGGCAGTGGAGACAAAGACAGGAGTGGTTTGCAAAGTTATTTAAATTTTAATGGAGCTTGGTGATTAACGGGCTATGGAGGATGAGGGGAAGGGAGTAGCCAAGGATGATTTAAAGACAATGAAGCAAGGCAGTTAAGGATATTGGTAAAATGTCTGAATATTGGGACAGAAATCTGAGCCAGGTGGAAAAGGAAGTGCAGACTGGAGGTGGATATGGGGGGGGGGGAGGGGCAGGAGGGATTAGAATCAGCGAATTGGTGGTGTTGATGAGGTCAGAGAACTGGCATAGTTGGAGGAATTGAGTGCACGAGCTGGGTCACAGAGGGAGATAACTCAGTTTCTGATTAGAAAGAGGAACAGAGCAGTCCTGGGTGAAGAGAAAGACCAGGATGCAATCAGGGGAACGGGTGATTGAAGTGGTGAGTGTACTTGGGGATGCGGGCATCACGGAGCTGAGAGGCCAAGGTGCCAGAAGCTGATTCTACCCAGGTTAATGTCAGGACTGGGGCTGGAGTGCAGGATGGGGAGCTAGGTGCCAGAGTCTTCGTGAAGTAGGGAAGTGGCCAGAATTCCATCCATCCATGGATGACCCTGACAGAGACAGGTGGAGGGGTTATAGGTGGGTGGCATGTACCTTAAAGGAGCAGGGTCTTCACAGCAGGGCAGAGTGGGGCTAAGGAGACAGGGAGGGGCCATGCTCTCCGTGGAGGCTGACACAGAACCACCTTTCCCATATCATCACACTGGTATTCTCTTCTGTTACCTCACTAGCTCTGAACTCACTAGATGACATTCCTCTCCTCATCTTCAGAGAATGGAAGAGAAAGAGAAGAAGAAAGGAGAACAGAGGGTGGCGAGTAGGTGTTAAGCTGTGGATAAGAGATGAAAAAGGTGGCCGTTAGGAGGAAGAGAAAAGAAAATGGATCTGTTGACATCTGTTCCTCTGTGCTCACTATACCCTATCCAGCCTTTGAGTATGTTTTCTCTGTCTGAATGCTCCAGCCCTTGACCTTAAACGCTAACTGCTAGTCAATCTTTAAAACTGAGCGCAGGCATCACTTCTTCCAGGGAGCCTTCCATGGTTTCCCCCCCTAGAGTGTCCCATCAGACTGAGCTAGGGACCCCTCTATATTTCCATAGCAGGAAGTGTAAGGTTTATTACACCATATTGTAATGTTTATAATTGTCTGTTTACTGATCTGTTTCCCCGTTAGATGGTAAATTCCTTGAAGGGGGCAGCGAAGTCCTTACCTCTCCAGGCTTAGGTACCAGCCCATTGAACATAGTGGGACTGTGATCAGGGGAATCTCCTGCCCCTCCACCTACACACAGTAATAAGGCAGGAGACACACTATCTTCTGCTCATCCTTGAAATTCCCTGTATTATTAACTCAGGCTAGACAGTTTCTCCAGCAATTGACATGGACTGGAGAGATCCCAGCATGCCAAGGCTGCCAAGAACATTGGGAGAGATCCCAGCATGCCAAGAACATTGGGGACCCAGACTAACTCTTGGTGTGTGGAGGAGAAAACTGTGCCCAGAGAGGTAAGCAGTGCAATCAGAGTCTGATGGTTGCTTAGCAGCAGACCAGACCAGACCCCGGGTCTGCCAATGACCCAGCCGATTGCCTGCCATAGCAAGCCAGTGCCCTGCGCCGTGCCCAATAGCCAGAGATGATGTCTTCTGCTTTTCGTCCCTTGTCCTTTCCTCTCATTTCTGGGTCCCAAATGGCTGATTTGGTGGCCCTTAGTACTCAGCTCTACTCCATTGCCTGAGAAAAACAGATAAATGAATTGTAAAGCAGGACTGAGTTGGTACTTATATATTTTGAGGGGCTCACAGCTTTGAGGGATGGGGCTGCAGATCCATTAATGTTCCCGTTTCTCATGGAGAAGCAGATTGTAGGCAGGTGGGTTCTCAGTGTATCAAATGACATGCAAAAGCTTTTTGAATGCTATGTTATTGTCATTAAAAATAACAGAATAGGGTGGACGGATGGCTCCTTTGTCATCAGCGAGATCTTAGACTGGGCAGCAAGGAGGGGCTGGAGAAGGGGTAGTGTCCGTGCTCCACACTGAGCAGGTGCTTGGCAGGTGGTAAGCCGTCAGGAAATACAGGTTGCATGTGTGGATGCACGCATGCATGAACGAACGAATACTGCCCTCTTGCAGAGCAAGCTGTGATTTGCTCACATCACATCCCGCAGGAACTGGAGGAAAACCAGGCGGACAGCCTGGAGAAGCCAAATGTCCACAGCTTTTCTTTCTAAGCACTTTTGCTTGGCTCCCAAATGTGATAAGAAACGCTTGTGGTGGACGATGGCTGTAAGCCTGTGCAGGTTCCCTGAGCCCCAGGGCATGGAGAAGGTCTCCAGAGGGTGGTGGAAGGTGGGGAGAGAGCTCACAGCCTTGTGCCTTAAACATCATGGAGCCCAGGGGGGCCTGAAGAATGCATTCATTTCCTCAGTAACAAAGTACCACAAACTGGGTGTCCCAAACAACAGAGATTTATTCTTTTGTAGTCCTGGAGCCTGGAAGTCCCAGATCAAGATGCCGTCAGGGCCATGCTCCCTGTGAAGGCTCTTGGCTCTTCCTGGCCTCTTCCAGCTTCTAGTATTCCTGGTGTTTTGGCTTGTGGAAGCAGAATTCCAATCCCTTCCTCTTGTCTTCACATCATCCTTGTCTCCCCATGTCTCTCTGTGTCCTTGCCTCTTCTTGTAAGGACACAAGCTTTTGGATTTAGGGCCTCCCTATTCTGATATAATTCCATCGAGATCCTTAATTAGTTACTTTTGCGAAGACCCTGTTTCCAAATTAGGTCAGATTCTGGAGCGCTGGGTGGATGTGGATTTGGGGGGGACACTGTCCAGCTTGCTATGGGGAGCCTCCTGACCTGTGGGTCCATGGAGACATTCTTTGCCTCTTCTAGGCCAAGACCATTTCCCTTCCAGTCACCTGCTGTTGGAACAGCTGCCTAACTGAAGCCTCATCTCCTGAGTTAGAAGGCAAGTAAGGACAAGAAAGAAAGCAATTAGTATGACTGGGATTTCAGGATTAACTGGGATTCGCTGGCCTCCTGGCACCATGGGTAGTAAGAGGGAAGCTAAGGGGAGTTTGGAGGAAGAGAAGGGAGGAAGGGGGCCGCTTCAGGGTTCTAGAAAGGGGACGCCTGCAGCCTTGGGCTCAGGCCACAGAAGGAGGTGGCTGGGTGCGAATACAAGGTGCCTCGTATAGGGGCACCTGGGTGGCTCAGTCAATTAAGCATGTGACTCTTAATTTCAGCTCAGGTCATGATCCCAGGGTTGTGAGATTGAACCCCATGTTGGGGCTGCGCTGGGCATGAAGCCTGCTTAAGATTCTTTCTCTCTCTCTCTCTGTCCCTCTGTCCCTCTGTCCCTCTCTCTTGTTTGTGTCCTCTCTCTCTAAAAAAAAAATAAATAATAAAATGAATAAAATAAAATAATATAAAAACAACAAAGTGCCATGTATGGTCGTAAGGAGCTCAGGGATTTGGAGTTGTTCACTCAACATTCGTCCCTCGAGCATTTATTAAATGCCTCCTATGTGCTAATGCTCTCATTTCACAAGTGAGAATACAGAGACTCCAGGAGGCCAAGTACTTTCTTCAAGGTTTCTTCGGGGCAGAGCAGGACCGAAATCCAAGTCTTCTCTTGCTCAGTGTACCTCCCACAAAATGGTGTTCTTTAGTCATTACATTCCCATCCGCTATGGGGGTCCCATGTGAGTAGGAATAAAGTCAGCATCCTGTGTCTGGCCAGGACATCACCATGCACAGGGTGTGTCCCCAGAAGCTTCCTGATGGGTGGAGACGAAGCCCCTGAGTCCAGCTTTGCTGGGGGTGGAGGGAGGGAGGGAGCTCCCTGCAGAGAAGGAGAAGAGCTGGGGTCTCACAGAGCCTAGTGGAGACCTGCTCTGCATTACAAGCCAGAGCATCCCAGGGAACCCCATCACTGGATTTGCCCAGCTGGCCAGTCCTTAAGGACATGGAGATGATAATGGTGCTAGGGAACTTTCTGGGCCCTTCGTAAAGATTAAGGTCTGCAAATATGGAACCTAAAGCCTTGCAGATTCACCTTCTTGTGGTGAACTCACCTTCCTTCCATAGAAGCCAGTGTGACAATGTCAGGAACTGCTTTACCATCTTCCAGTGGGACTGAGACACCTGAGCCTGCCCTTCTGGGCTTTCCAGTGTGGGTGTTGGTCTGTAATGATCTGATCCCCACTAGTCGCTCAGCAATTATGTAAGCCCTGAGAGAAAAGTGAACCCCTGCACTGTGACAGGTTGGGGTGGGGGTCAGGGAAGGAAGTACAGAGGATTTCCAAGGATCTGCTCTCAGCCTAGCTTTGGAACTCAATGTAGGGTTTGGCTTGGGGCCTGCTCCAGCTCCTTGGGCGCCTCGCATGCCAGTGCCTCCCAGCTTGTCTGGCTTTTGTCCGCCCTCCAGGGCATGTCTGTCTTCATGGTGATGTCATAGCCCCAGGAGTCCATGGTCCTGGTGGGGGAGAGGGAACAAGGGGAAGGACAGGAACACACATGCCTCTTCTGAGAAGCAGAGCTCTGAAAGGCCGGGGAGAGTGCCCCCACCAAAGGCTGGCAGTGAGGAGGGGCCAGGGATGCAGGTCCCTAGACATTCTTTCATTTGGAGAAGGAGCCAGGAGCTCTGGCCTTGGAATATCTGTCTTCAGGGGGCTACTGGAGGCTGGCAGCTTGGGGGTCTCCTTAGGTGGAAACCACAGACAGCCCAGCTCGGGGCAGAGCCCAGGTACTCCATGGCCTGGAGAATCCCACCCAGATGGATGTCCCCTCAGTGCTCTCCTTCCTGTTTCATTAGACAGCAGACAGAGGACCTCTCTCCTCCCACTCAGGTGGTGGGAGATCTGACTCAGCCTTGGGGGGTAGGGTGGGGGGGAGGCACCAGTGCCAGCTGGGTGTGGCAGGGTTCTCAGCAAATAGCACCAGCTGCTTCAGATGAGCCAGAATAATGGTTTGTCTTTGCACGCTCACGGTTGAGAGGATCTCTCTCCTCCGTTGGGATAGTCTATCACAACAATCCTGAATGAAGATGGTTAGTTTGAGCTGCCTGTGAGCAGAGTCTTTGAGTGTCGGTCCACCAGATACAGAGACCCAGGAAGACCAAGTAGAAGGGACACAAAAAAGCCAAGAAATAAAAGGCTGAGCCAGAATCCCATGTACTTTTGCCAGACCGTGGCAACTGCTCCTTGGGCTTCTTGGAGATTTGGCTACCTGACAATTTTCTGGGCTTTTTTTTTTTTCTTCCCCTTAGCAAACTAGACCCACACAGGCCTTTAGAGGGGCCGAGAGAGTCAGGAGTCCTAAGTTCTAGTCTCAGTACCATCACTCTGTGAAGGAAAAACATTATTTTGACATTTGTTACAACAGGAAAGAAGACTTCGTTCAGGACTGTTGTGATAGACTATCCCAGTGGGGAAGAGAGATCTGTCTCATCTCCGAGGGTGCAAAGACAGCTGGGGGTTTATAACCCATGAGCAGGATGAGGGGTCAGTGGATGGAAAATTACAAGAGGAGACATCAAGGATGGGGGGTTCTTGTTAAATCTACTTAATGGGATTCTTGCTGAGGGCAAACCACAGGATCAGGTGTCAAGGGCGGGTGATTCTTTATGACTCCGCAGAATTCCTCCTCAAACTGGGCAAGGCAGGTCCAAGACAGGCCCCAGGATGAGGTCTTATTGAAAGAAGGACTCACAGGAGCCTGACTACAGTTTGGTCAAGCCTAATGGGAGGCCTAGGGATAAGTGACTTCTCTCGCCCTCTGGCTCCTAACTCTAGAATACGGGGTTGGGTTAGGGGCACCTGGGTGGCTCAGTTGATTAAGCATCTGACTCTAGATCTCGGCCTCAGGTCATGATCTCGTGGTTTTTGAGTTCGAGCCCTGCGTCGGGTTCTGAGCTGACAGGGCAGAGCCTGCTTGGGATCCTCTGTCTCCCTGTCTCTCTGTGCCTCCCCCATGCTCTCTCTGTCTCCCTCTCTCAAAATAAATAAATAAACTTAAAAAAATATATGGGGTTGGGTTGGATGAAACCCCTTCTAGTGTGGACAGACCGTGACTACCAACTGCCTGTCTAATCTAACTCCTTCACTCAGAACTTCTTTTGACAGTCACACGGGTTGCTTTCAAACACTTTACAATGAGATGTATTCTTGCAGTAATCCATTTACTCAAGTGAATAATACCTACCATTTAAAAATACTGGCAACACCTAGGGCCTCACATGTATCATCTTTAATGCTTGTGACAGCCATAAAAGGTAGGAATTATTTATTATTCGCATTTTACAGATGAGAAAACTGAGGATCAGAGAGGTTAGGTAAATGCACGCAGGGCCACACAGGTGGTAAGAATGGAAGCTGATATTTGAGCCCAGATGTGTCTGGTAAAACTACCCCCTCGCTGCCTCTGATCCTCGTGAAACTCTCCTCCAGGCAGGGTTTACCGTCTTCCCCTTCATCACAGGTGTTAGGAGACAAAGTTCAACTGAGTATATTTTAAAGATCTTATTGGCTTCATTCAGTGATTCATGAATGGGGCAGCGTCCCATCCAGCAGAGGAAAGGGGCTGGCTTTAAGGAGCTGTACAAAAATGAAAGACTTCTATAGGCGGAGGGGGCTAGACAAGGACGTTCTACTAGCAAAGAGCAGATCGGTTTTGGCAAGGTCACTTGTCTGTAGGGATGGCAAGGGTCTATCAGGCAGATACCTCGCTAGTGCTAATGAGGTGGTACCTGATTGAGTGCTTTCAGAGTCTATTTCTGGGAGAAGCCAAAACTGTAGTTGAGTCTAGATTTTATGACATGGGGCTTAGCATAAGTGACTCTTTTGGGACCTATTGTCTTTTAACACAGTGCATGCCACAGTGTGTGCTAATGACTTCCTCTTTTTCTCCTCCCACCCCACCCCATCCCTGTCCCCAGCATGAGAGGTCAGTTAGGGCATCTTCCTGTCTGAGGTCTTTAAGTACACAGGAGACCCTGGACATCTGTGGAGTGAATGTACAAATGAAGGAATACGTATATGCCAAAAATTTGGCACTTGGGAAAATTAGAGATTCTATATATGGTCTACTGTGCTATGTACAATAATGGGCTTTCAGTTAATGCTGATTCAGATGCACGTGGACATACACACAGACACATACAGATCATCAGTGCTTGTTTGTGGTGGTGTAAAACACAACACAGGTTGTGATGGACCAGCACTTTTTTTTTTTTTGCAGATCATAACTTATACATGTCCTTTCAAATTAGTGCGTTAATTTGGCTGGCACTTTTGAAGGGAACAGTAAAGCTGCATGCCAGTGCAAGGGTGATCCCTGTGGCATCTCCATCAAAACCCATAAAGGGCCGTGTTTCCATATTAATGAACACCGAGAAGCAGTAAACACAACCTTTTCCTCGTTTTTTTTCCTGGTGATATTCGGAGGCCTACACCTGGCATTCTGTGTCACCCGCGTGGGCCTGAGATTACACTTGATCTTAGCCAAAAGGCCGAGAAGCGATGGGCCTGAGATTACAGACTCGGCAAGGAGATCAAGATGTGGAATAAGGGAATTGGTGAGGGAAGCATATATCAAAATCGAAGGCCTGGAAAATCATTTTATAATGTAAGAAATAACACTCTGCGTGTGTTTCACAGGGATTTGTGTGTTTATGTACAAAGATTGCTAAATACTCAGGTTCAACACCATTTAACTAGCTGAGCCTTGGCTTCAAGCAGTGTTTTTCTCATTGCAGGGCTGGGCTGTATCACCACCCAGCCAGGAGTCCCAAGGGGAGCTAAGAAAGTCTTGCTCTGTCCTTTTGATCCCTGTTAGGCGGTCCTGCCTTCCTCACTACCAGCCACCGCTGCCACTACTGGGCGTAGGAGGGCTCGCAGCTTGGGCGCCCCTCCCCAGCCAATGCTGGTCCTGGCCCGCACGCCCCAGTGAGCAGCGCCCAGAACAAGAGGCTGCTGTTGGGTTCAGCTTCCAGGGCTGGGCAGTAATTGGCGCTGGCTCTAATGAGCGGGACCAAGGTGACTAAGCCTATCAGCAGCTTGGAACTGCTACCTTCAGAGGGACCAGGAGCAGCCTCAAACCAGCAGCCTGGAAAGCTGCTACAGGGCCAGCACATAATTCCCAAATTAGGTGTTTCCGAGGTTTGGCTTTTATAGTGCAGACTGAGCTCAGAGGGGGATCTGGCAGAGGCTGCAGAAAGCAGCAAAAATCCAAGACTTACAGGGTGATTTCATTCCTAGTCAACACTCCTAGCTTCCCTCTTCCCCCTTTTCATTAAGATGCAAATGGAGCTTTTGACTGGGGAAAGGCCCCCTGTTGTTGTGATCCCGGTTCTGCGGGTGGTGGTGAGGAGTTGGGGGGTGGGCAGAGCAGCCTTGAGGACCCGCTTACTGAGTCTGGAGAAGGGGCTGGAGGCCTTGGAGCCAGGGAAGACACAGCTGGTGGAGGCAGGTAGGCTCTACTGTGTGCACGGGGTGACTCGGTAGAAGCAGAAATGCCATCAGTCCTGTAGATTAATCCTCAAGCCTCCTGCCTAGAAATATACAGAAACTCCCAGTCCACTGAGACCAGGGTCATTGTTTTTACTGCCGAGAACTCCCCTTCTTTCTGTTGCCCGGTAGCTTTTGATGATCAAATGAATGCTGATCGAATAAAGCAACCCACTGTGGCCGGCACACGTCCTTCAATCACCCAGACCCATGGGGGGAAGACACACCATCTCCACTTCTCCGACGTGGTGGCCGAGCCTCACAGAGGTGGAGGGAGTGGGCCAAGCAAGTGGCACAGTCAGGACGCAGAAGCAGCTCTGTCTCTTCTTTCCACAGCCCCCTGTTGCTGCCTGCCTCTCCCACTCACATAGAAGCTTCTCAGGAGGGAGCGTGTCCTCCTCACATCACCCCGCAGGGCCTGGCAAAGTGCTGGGCACACAGTAGTTACAGGTGTGTATTTGTTCATTAAAATGAATGCATTCGGGGTAGCTGGGTGGCTCAGTCCGTCAAGCCTCTGACTTGGGCTCAGGTCATGATCTCAGGGTTCATGAGTTCGAGCCCCGTGTCGGGCACTGTGCTGACAGCTCAGAGCCTGGAGCCTGCTTCGGATTCTGTGTCTCCCTCTCTCTCTCTGCCCCTCCCCTGCTCACACTCTCTCTCTCCTTCAAAAATAAATAAACATTAAAAAAAATTTTTTTTTAACTGGAAACGTCTCTGAAACATTCAACAAGTTAAACTGTACCTCAACCCAAAAAATATGTTGGGGTAGTCAGGTATTGGGGGGGAACAATCCTATATCAAATTCACTGTTTTAATAAAATCTCACCTGGGGCGCCTGGGTGGCTCAGTGGGTTAGGTGTTGGACTTAGGCTCAGGTCATGATCTTGAGGTTCATGAGTTCGAGCCCTGTGTTGGGCACTGTGCTGACAGCTCGGAGCCTGGAACCTGCTTCAGATTCTGTGTCTCCCTCTCTCTCTGCCCCTCCCCTGCTCACGCTCTCTCCCTCTCTCTCTCTCAAAAATAAACACTAAAAAAAATGAATGCATTCATTTTTAGAGTTCTTACAAAGCTAGTTACCTCCTGTCCTAATTAGCTATGGGTCTCAGTTTCCTCTTGAAAGAATCTTAGATGATGTTCACCTCCAGAGCTGGTTGGATCACATGAGGTCATCCTCTGAGCCAGTGGCTGCTATGGAGGTGGCAGCCTCTTAGGTGATCCTCGTGAAGGTCCATGGTGAGCCCTGTTGCTGTTTCATTCTTTTGTTGAGATGGGAAAGGTGAATTCCATTTGGAACTTCCATTAATTTCTTTTCCTTTTTTTTTTTTTTTATCGTGGTAAGAAACAACATAAAAGTTAGCATCTTAACCATTTTTAAGTGTACAGTTCAGTAATGTGAAGTATATTCACACTGCTGTGTAATGCATTCCAGAACTTTCTCATTTTGCAACACTGAAGCTCCGTACTGATTACACATTGGTTCCCCATTTCCCCAGCGCCTGGCAAATTTCCGGTTCCACTTCCTGTTTCTATGAGTTTGACTACTTGTTATACCTCATGTAAGTGAATCATACAGTGCGTTTCTTTTTGTGCCTGGCTTATTTCACTTAAGGTTCATCCACGTTGTAGCATGGGTCAGAACTTCCTGCCTTTTTGAGGCTGAGTAATATTCCATTGTAATTATAGGTCATGTTTCAAAAATCCACTCATCTGCTGATGGACACCTCAGTTGCTTTCACCTCTTGGCTGTTGTGAATAATGTTGCTTATGAATATGAGCATGCAAATATCTCTGAGATCTGCATTTTATTTTTATATTTTTAGAGAGAGAGAGAGAGAGAGAGCAAGGGAGGAGAGGGGTAGGGGAAGAGAGAGAGAATCTCAAGCAGGCTCCATGCTCAGTGCAGAGTCCAGTGCGGGGCTCGATCCCACGGCCCTGGGATCATGACTTGAGTCGAAATCAAGAGTCAGATGCTCAAGTGACTGAGCCACCCAGGCGCCCCTCTGAGCTCTGCTTTTAATTCTTCTGGATATAGACCCAAAGTAGGACTGCTGGATCATATGCTAGTTCTATTTTTAATTTTTTGAGGAACCTCCATACTGTTTTCCCACAGTGGTCCCACCTGCCCAGTATTGGGGATGTGTCAGGTTCTCTGGTAATATTAGTTCCCTTCCTCTCCTCACCCCACCAAAGGGACTCGAGGTGATCTGGGTAATAAGAATGTTTACTCAATTCTCCATGTTTATTGAATGAATATATATTGAAATTCTATTAGACACAAAACACTGACCTGGCAACAGAGTATAAGGGCATGGAAGAGGGGGGCGGATTCCATGGGAATCCAGGGAGGGGATTTTTTTTTTTTAAGTTTATTTATTTATTTTGAGAGAGAGAGAGAGCATACTAGCAGGGGAGGGGCAGTGAGAGAGAGAGAGAGAGAGAGAGAGAGAGAGACAGAGAGAGAGAGAGACAGAGAGAGAAGAGACTCCCAAGCAGTCTCCACACTGTTAGCACAGAGCCCATCTAGGGCCTTGAACTAATGAACTGTGAGATCATGACCTGAGCCAAAATCAAGAGCCAGACACTTAACTGACTGAGGCATCCAGGTGCCCCAGGGAGGGGATTTTTTTAGAGAGTGTGACCTAGCCTTGCCTCTAGAGACTCCAGCTTGGTTGGGTGACCCTCTCGTGTGCTGTTAATTCTAACGTGTGACATTTTAATCACCTTTGTACCTGTCTCTCCCACTGCGCTGTGATCTCCGTGAAGATAATGACTGTGTCTTACTTATTTTGGTATCCATGTGGCCTAACACTTGGAAGGTATTCAGTAAATATTTGTTAAATGATTTCAGGAGCTTGAAATCTATCTGAGGAGGCAAAAGTAACACACCTAAAATATTCAGAAAATAATATAATAATAGTCCATCATAATTACAAAACTTCTCATTTGAGGAGAATCCTGTAGCTGAAGACATGTTCAGTTACAAGTTAGCATTTATTGCGTGCTTCTGTTGTGCCAGTTTCTGTTAATTTTTGCAACAACCCAGTAGGGTAGATGCTGTTATTAGCATCATCCCCATTTCAAATGGGAGTAGAATGAGAATGGGTGTTAAGTAGGATTCTGAATATGTTCTATTGATGATATAGTATGTGCGAGCCAGGACACAAACCTGAGACTTGATCCTCACTGTCCATAATGTAGCGAAAGCAGTTATTATTCATATCTTATAGGTGAGAAAACTAGCTGAGAGAGAGGTGGGGGGGTTAGCTGATGCCCAAAGTCACATAGCTAACAGGATGCAGAGTCAGAATGAAGACCCAGGACTTCTAGTGTGTGGTACTACGCACAGCAAAGGCTCGTTCAGAAAAGGGCAGGTCCTGGGATGCCATGTAGTGGTGAGGGAACCTTCCAGAAGAAGTGTGGCTTGAGTTGATCCCTTGGGGAACCAGGATTGACCTGAATCAGCAGATGTCACACCCCCAATCTTGTCTTCCAACACACACACACACACACACACACACCCCAGTGGCTCTGCCCCCTGCTCCCCCACACGGACAGCAAGGGATGGCTTTTGGACAAACTCACCTCACCTCATGGAGACCACAGGAGAGTCACCTGGCATCAGCCCCTGTTTCTCCTATATATTTGTTAAGCTATTCACATAAAGGATCCACTGGCCCCTGGGCTGCCCAGAAGGCATCAGCGTTTCCTCTGGGCTCCCTCTCTGACTCCTAGAGGGGATGTCCTGCCTCCCATCACTTGGAAGGTGCTGATCTCCCATGTAGAGTCTGGAGTCAGCTGCCTCGCACACTGAGGTTAGCGGTGCAGCCACAAGCAGCCAAGCCCAGAGCCGTGAATCACCATTAGAGGAGGAAGCACCTAGACGCTCCTCTAGGCAGGCTGGCCGGGAGCCAAGTGTGCTGGGCCGGCGGGGAGCTGGATGAGGGGAGAAGCAATGAGACAGCAGAGTTCACTCAGCCTCTTGACCCTTTCCCCTGCTGCTGAATTTTCCTGGGAGGGTTTATTTTTTGAGTCATGTACACCGTTAAGGTAATAATTTTCAAAAGGTTAAAAACATCGTTCTCAAACCATGACATGTCAAAGATTTATTTAAGTCATTAGTGAGGGAACCGGTGGGATGACAAAACCAGGTTCAAAAGAGAAAGGCGAGAAATAGGTAGATTATCGGTGGAAGGAAGAAAGCAGCTAGAATGATTGCTAAACTAGATACAAAGCTTATTCATGTCTTACAGGGCAATGAAGTCGTAAAGTTTGGGACTATCTTCCTTACTGGATGGAAGTCATTGTGTATTCTCAATTTTCTCCCTGTGACATCTCTCTCACAGGGCTGGCTCCCTTACGGACAGTAAACAGTAAATAAAATACACTCCCCTAGAGACTCAGCTGAGCCTTAGATGGCTTTGTGCCTTATTTCCAGGTTTGGGATATATTTTCTTAATAGCTCAAAGGAATCCAGCTCGTCCTGTGCTGTGGGGGTTTTGCCAGGTGCTGAGTATATCTACTCCAATCACACATTTCAGAGCTGGGGAATTAGCCACAGGAGGGGTTCGGGGGACCCATCGGACCCTTTATGAGAAGGATGTGAGCTCAAAACCCCATTGGTCATCTGACTTCCACAGGCCCCTGCTAGGCCTGGTGGGGGCCACAGTAATGTGATGGGGCCCCTGGAACTGTGTCAGGTCAGAGCCCACGTCTGCTAATCCCTGAAAAATCTGATTATTTCCCTTACTTCAGTGCAGAGTCACCCTGGTAAAAGGCTGTAGATCCCTTTGGGGAAGGCTGGGAGAAAAGATTAACAGTATAAAATGTTGGCAGTGTAGCAAGGTTCTTCCCCAAGGGGACACAGCCTCCCCTTCCTTCAAGGCATCTGGGTCTGTAAATTGACTCCAGCCTTAGAACTAAGTGAGGGGTTATGACTCCATTTTAAAAAAAAATTTTTTTTATTTATTTTTGAGAGAGAGAGCGAGTCCATGAGCAGAAGCGCAGAGAGAGAGGGAGACAGAGAATCCCAAGCAGGCGCCAAGCCCAACACAGAGATCAAACTCATGAACTGTGAGATCATGACCTGAGCCGAAGTCAAGAGTCGGATGTTTAACTGATTGAGCCACCCAGGCACCCCGTGACTCTCCATTTTAATGTTTCAAGTTAGACTTCTGTTCACCTACCTAGAACAACTCTTCCATTTGTACAGATCAAGGAACAATCTGGTTGATGCCTGTCTATTTCTCTTCTACGGGCACTGTGACCTGATGCCAAGGTCTGTGTGTCACATTTTTCTGACTGCTCCTTTCATTCCGCTGCCCATTAGGGCCCGGAGACATTGTGGGGTTTGAGGAAAGAACCTGTGAGAAAGTGTTGAGACATGAGTTCTGATCCTTCCTTGGCTACTAACTAGCTGAGGGACCTTGGGAAAATTGATAAAGCTCTCTGGGCCTGGGGAGTAATAACCCCACCTTGCTTGGTCAGAGGGCTGTCGGGAGGCCTTTTGAAAACTCTTTGAACTGTGGCTGTTCGTTTCACTTGGTGTCTTAGATGATGTGAGTGCAGGACACTAGCGGGGGCTGACCCACTGATGTGTTTCAGCTCAAACAGTGATGAATTGATTGCCTGCATTTTAAAATAAAGGGACTTCAAGTGAAAATTCAGATTTTAGTCTTGTTTTCAAACACTGGAAGTTCTGGGACATTCTGCACTGGCAACAATAGACTGGGGGGCTCCCTTAAGTGGGGCACGTTCTCCCCAGTGTACCAGCCCCGGACACCCCATCACCCATAAGCATTGCATTTATTGAGGGTGCCCCCGGGTGCTGGGGATACATGCATACATAGAAATGTGAACCATTCATTAACCACATAGTGTGAAGAGTGTACCGAGCAGGGCCAGTGACAGTCTAAGCCGTAGCTCCAGGAACACCTGGTTCTCCCCACACTGGGATGTGCCTCTGCTTGCTAACACCGACCCCAGATCCCTTCCTGGGCTCTCAGCTGTCTCCCTCTGACTGTGAGGTAACTTCACTTCTCTCTGGGTCTCTCCGGCTTCCGTGTTTGGAAGCTTCATGTGGCTTGTCTTAGTATATTCTCTTGCCAGATATTAAGGCTGGTCCTGCTTTCTTCAGCTACTCCTCCAGCTTAAAATCTCAACCTAACCTTCCCCTAGCTCACCCTGCAGACACCATCTTGGTGGGAACCATGCCATGTCCCAATGTCACTCTGCTAGCACAGTGTTTATTCATTCGGCCGGTGTTGCAGAGCACTGACTATGGATGTGCGTTCAGTGGGAGAAACATTATGCTTTTGAAACCCACCTTTGGCCCACTGTGATCTGTTCCTCTTGGAGGGACACCTGCAGTGTCCAGCTTATTTGCACAGCATAGATGCCCACACCCAGTGAGTGCTGAAAACTTCTGGTCTCACCTGTCTGCCTTCCCCAGGGATCTCCGACACTCCCTGCTCTATAATAAAAATGAGTTACGGATGTCATCTTGTCAGACTCTGTGGGAGTGCCAAGGAAAGAGGGCCCACAATCTCATGCAGTCAGGGACAGCCTCTTTTGGGAGGTAGACTGGCCCCATGCAGGGTTGGTAGGATGTGGACAGCAGGAAATGAGGGCAGGTGGAGAAATGGCGACATTCAAGGATGAGGGAATAGGGATGATAACATATGGTGGGAAGCTGGGGAAGTCCACAGGACAGATCAACTCCAGCTAGAATGTAGCCTCCCTGTAGAAGAGTAGCAGGCGTGGTTTAAGAAGGTCAAAGGTAAAGGGCAAAGAGCCTAGGATTTATTCTTAAGGAAAGTCATTGAAGGAATCCTGAGCAAGGCCATGACAGGAGCCTCAAGCCCTGGCTTTGGGGGATGGGCTTGGAAAGCAGGTGCAGATTGGTTAGGAAGGGGAGGAGAGAAGCCTGGGTTCCAGCTTCCCCCTGTCTCCTCCATCCAGGCTCTGGGCCCGTGGGCCTGTCTCTTTACACAGGGCGAGCTCAGCACAGTTCCCCTGTTGTGGCCAAAGGGAGCTACAGCCCCTGGTCAACGCTCCTCACTCAGGGACAACTCAAATGAAGTCCAAACCCAGGCATATCCAGGAAGCATGACTGGGCTTGAGGAAGGCACAGGACAGGCAGCTTTGCCTTTGCTCTTGGGTGGGGATATTTAGCAACACCAGGCCCCTCTGGTTCTGCCTGCCCACCCTGTTCCTTCTCTCTTGGCTGGGGCTGGTGCTGGAGGGGTGATTAATACTGCTGCAAGGGACATCATGTTACAATTACAGAGACACCAGTGCCTTCTGAGGGGAAGGTGTCATGGCAGGGACTCCGGGGCTTATTAGAGAAGGGAGCAGCACTGAGGAGGTGCCAGGAGTCTCTGCATTTCCAAGAACAGCCAGGGAGCTCCCGCAGCACGTGGGGCACGGTTTCCAGCCCCAGCTCTTCTGGGCTGGGGTCGGGGCTGGAAACACAGTCACTAGCCCGTGGCCTCCAAGGCTGGGCTGCCCCAGGGTGAAGCTAGACACCTTACCCATGGCTCTGGGCTACCCTCGGGGCCTGGGTGCATGACCGGTCTCATTAGGGCTTGGGAAGGGTGTCAGAAGACATCTGAGTGTTCCTGTCTCAAAGCTCGTTATCCCTGGTGACTCGCCCACAACTGTGTCTCCGGGCTCCATCTCAGAGCAACGACGTCTTCCTAGCCTGGAGGTCCTCGGATCATGTTCTCTGTCTCTAGGCTCCACCTCCAGAGACCCCTTGGGATCCTTCTGGGAGGTCTTACTGTCATCTCGACCATAGACATCTGCTTCAACATGCAGTAGCCATAGCAGATGATTGTCCCCAGCCTGACGCGGGGAGGACTCCCTGTGCTGTCCAAGCAAACTCCTTCCACCACTGGCCCCTCAGCATGGGCAGAACTGGAGATCACATCATCCGGGGTGGGGAGGGCAAAGCCTTGGTGGTCCTCTAGGGCGGCCATACGTATTTATCAGGAAAGGAAACCAAGGCCCAGAGGTGGGAAGTGACTTGCTTGAGGTTACACAGCTGTGAATGCGGGCAGAGCTGGGGACAGAGCTCCTTCCCTACAGGCCCTTGTGTGGTGGGTCACACTCAACCCCAGAGCTCTGCTTCATCCCTGTTGCCCATGGAGCCCAGAGCCTACGTGCTGGAAAGCAAGGTGGACGGTGAGGTCCCTGGCTGACTGGCTCGCATGCTCTGAGTGCTGGGAACAGGCAACACCGTCTTTGCTTTGCTTTAATTCTTAGAGGATGGAATGGAAGCATGGAAAAGCAGTAAAGTTTTCTCCCTCTTGTTCTCACAGCTGCTTCCATCCCCCCATGCCGGGCACTCTGTGCAATGGGGATGTGCCAGAAATCGCGAAGTCAATAGGGAACCTGAGGGCACAGGGATGGGAAGGGATTTCATGATTAAAAAACAAAAAACAAAAAACAAAAAAAACACCCCAGCATCACAGTGCCTGTGGGATTGCCAGCGAGGCAGTGGTGGGGACTGTGGGGAGCAGAACAGGGAGGGGCGAGGTGGTGGGTCCCCTACCCTCAGCCCGAGCGTTGGCCCAGGCACAGGTGGGCAGGGCCTGCTATCTTTGGAGGGTGGAGCACAATTGGGAGGGTTTGGACTTCCTTGGGCTCTGGAATACAGCAGGGTGTCCTGGGGACTCCTCCACAGATCTGTATTTGCTCAGCATTTGCACCTCGGTTTCTTGGGCCAGACCCAGCCTTGCTCCAGTCAAGGCTCCAGTCGAGAGTGGAGGTGGCCACTTAGGGCTTCTGTGATGCCAGCTGGTCTGCAAGTAGCAGGCAGGCAGGCAGGCAGATGGGGACATGCGGATGGTTCCCTGCGAACCCCTTCTACTTTGGAAACACAGAGAAAATGCCTTCCTTCTGGAGACAGTGCCATTGTCATTGCCACAGACACCTGGTTCCTGAAGGGTGCAAGTGCGACTCCATATCCCAGTAGGGCTTCCTCCAGACTGTGCATTACCAGTGGGTGAGGCCAGCAGCACCTGCCTTTGGGGATGGCAGAAAGAGCGAGGGCTTTGGAAAGCCAGAGAGGCCTGGGTTCGAACCCCAGATCCTCCATTGACTAGCTGTGTGGTCATGGGGTTTTCCAGCGGAATTACAGGAATTACAGGAACAGGCGGCCCTTTGTTCCAGGAGAGGCAGCACAATGTCCGCACGCATTTGCATGATAGGCGCTAGGATTCTTCCTGTGTTCGCAACTACCCGCATCTGCCTGCATTGTAAGTGGGGTCACTGTGCCGTCACAAGGCTCGGCAGTGATGTGGGCAGTGGTGTGGGTCAAACGTCTAAGGGTGTCGTGAACGCGGGGGCCTCACAGCCCCGTGGGGAAGAGTGGCTCCGTGAGTAGACACAGCCAGGCTCGTGCCCGCTGTGCCACAGCCCCACTGGGTAATGAACTGCCCTCAGCCTCACCCGTTCCATCTGCAGTGCAAGCATTAGTAATATTCACCGTTCACGGTTGTTCTAAGAATTAGAAGAAAGGTGTGTGAAGTGCACAACAGTATCCGGTATGCAGCGAACGGTCAATAAACAGCAATACCATTACTGTGACTGAAGTTGTCATTGCTGCGGCTGTGAATGAGAGCAGTTCTCTCTGAAAATGGAAGGGGAGGATACAGGGGTGGGATCCAGGGCCCTTCAGCTCAGGAAGCAGCTCTGGGGTCTGCAGTCGGATCTGTCATCAGGGTGAGTGGGCGGGTGGAGCCCAAGACCCTGCACTTGCTGCCCACGCATGAAACCGAGTCTGTGTGTCCCAGCAGGACTCATGCAGACCCCTGTGGAGAGTGGGTCGGACACAGAAGAAAACTTGCTGGACCCGGAGAGTGGGCAGCTTACTGGAATCACAGACTCAGGCCTCTGGAGGTGCCTCCATGGCTGGCTTTTGCAGCACCTCCGTATCCAGCGCTGGCTCTGGGGAAGGGCTGCCCTTGCTTGGAGTCCTGCTTTGCCACCTACTAGCTGGGCCCCTTTCTGGACCTCAGAGGAATGGGGATGGTATGCAAATTAAGGAACACAGTGGGTGACTAGGATACCAGAAGTAAACACTAATCGCTGGGCAGATACTAACCTGCCTCTCTTTCTCTGGTGCCTCCTGCCCCTTGCACCAGAAGCTTGAAACATACCTGATGCTCTATCACGCTCCATCCCTGGGTGAGTGGCCAGGGGAGCCTCCTCTTTGCCTGGGAGGAGTTCCAGCATCCTTGCCTGCAGAGGGGAGCTGTGGCCCAGCCCCTTCGCACAGACACCTGGGTACCCTAGGGGCCTCCCACCTGACCATATGGGATGCCTATTTCCCTGGAGATCATTTTCAACTTACAGAAGTTGTGCTAAATTAGCTCAGAGAGTCCTGTCTGCCCTTTGCCTGGCTTCCCCTGATGTTAACATCTCAGCTAACCAGAGTACAACTATCAACACTCAGGAAGTAACATTGCTCCAATACTATTAATTAAATAATAGGATTGATTTGCATTTTGCCAGTTCTCCTACTGATGTCCTTTATTTTGGGTCCAGGATCTAATCCAGGATTCCATGTTGAATTTAGTTAATCCTGTGTCCTTAGTCCCTTCCATTCTGGGGTACTTCCTTGTCTTTCTTGGCCTGGAGATTTTTGAAGGCTACTGGTCAGGTATTTGTGGAATGCGTGACCCCTGTTTTAAACATTTGTGACGGAGTGGGAGCACAGGGTTCTATAGCTTTGCCTTCAAATGTTTTCACTTTCTTATGTTTCTCCAGACTGCCAGAGCCTTGCTTTTGCCAAAAATTCTGCTGAATTCAATGAAAGATCCCATTCAGCTACAAAAGTGGGAGGCAGTTAACTTGTTTCGTGTGTCACATTAGCCATGTCACCTCCCCTCTGCAAAAGTGTGTCCTCTTTCTGACTCCCACTGTCCAGCTTGTGCTCGCCTCTGAGCCTCAGTTGTCGAGCCAGGTGCTTGATGGAGCTGGTCAACTGCACGAGAACTAGGGGCTTGCCCAGTGCCTGTCCCCAGGAGCATGTCCTCAGTTCCTGATGGGCGCTGTGTATAAAAGGAGCTCAGCAAACATGCTGATAAGGGAGCAATCCCCATGAGCCCCCATTTGCAGGTGTCCCATGGAGTGCAAAGGGCAGCCGAGCACTTTATGGAAGACCAAGGTGGGGCCACGTAGCCCTCCTGGTAGGCTGACTCAAAACAGACAGGGGCACCTGGGTGGCTTCGTGGTTAAGCATCCGACTTTGGCTCAGGTCACGATCTCACAGTTCGTGAGTTCCAGCCCTGCGTCAGGCTCTGTGCTGACAGCTCGGAACCTGGAGCCTGCTTAGGATTCTGTGTCTTCCTCTCTCTCTCTGTCCCTCCCCCGCTCGTGCACTGTCTCTCTCTCTTTCTCAAAAATAAATAAACATTAAAAAAATTAAAAAATAAAAACAGGCAGACAGAGCTAAGGTACTCACCACACAATACAGTGGAGACCCTCTTGTCTGGTAGGGGTGGGTGACCAGTTGAAGAAATCCATTAAAGACAAGATTCATTTTAACAGTGATACTTCGAACGTTTCATTTCTTTAGAACATTCATATGCATTAATTTACCAAACATTTGTGTGTATCTTGGGTCTTTTCTCTGCGTACAATCCACCGATTACAGTCTGGCTGCTTCTTATTTGTCTAAGTATTGCCTTAACGTTTTATCCACAACTTCTAGTATTTTCACTTTTGCTTTTGAATGCAAAGATTTAACCTGTGAAACAATACAAATGTAGACTGCTAGATTTTCAGAATTTTTAGAGTTATCTCATGCACATAGAACTAGTGAGGATTTTTTTTTTTTTTTTCTAGTGATTTGTCTTTAGCAAAAAATTTCCCCGGTGCATTCCACTTAGTATGGAATCACTACTTTGGTTTTGTATTCATAGTTGTTGTTTGTGAAAGGGTGAGCCAGATGAACGGCAATGAGAAGAGGTAGCATGAGCAGGTTTGGGAACAGATCTAAGTGCCTGGTGGGCATGTGGCTCCCCAGGTGTGCCGGGAGGATAGGCAGAGCCCAGCTCCTTGGACTGAGTGTGCTGTGTGCCATGGGCATCGGCAACATCCCTTCCTGAGAAGAGGATTAGACAGTGATGACTACTTCAGTGTCCCCCAAAGTGGGGGACATTGGAGAGGCTTTAGAGTGTGTGATCTTTCATTCCCTCCTACTTACCACTGGTTGAGCTCCTACTCATCCTACTTGCTCCTACTAGCTGCTGGAGGAGCAAAAGAGGAGTAAGACACACACCTTGCCCTAAAAGAGCACAGGGGAGGGGAAGAGACAGACACACCACAAGCACCAAGAAGAACAAACAGTGTGCTGTGAGATTGAAGAGAGATAAACAAGCAAGTCTCCCTGGAGGAAATCACGGGAGACTTCTTGGAGGACGTGGCCTCAGAGATCATAAGCAAGAAAGGAATTTGAAAGCAGAGACCACTGAGCATCATTCTCTTAAAGAAATCAAGATGTTGTTCTCTGAAATGGGAGCTGAAGTTACCAGAGGCAGCGGGGTCCACCTGTCTCCTGTCATCTCCATCCACTGTGGATGGGACAGGATCCTTGGGCCTCCCCTCCATCAATTCCAGTAAATCCTGGAATATTGTTAGAATCATAGATAAGGAAGGAGGGTGGGGATCTGGTCTTCCCCAGGGAGTCTGTCATCTGAAGAGTAAGGAAGGCAGCCAAGACCAGCAGGGCACCTGTCCCAGATCCTCAGCAGCCCTGCCTACCAGGTTGGTGCATGCAGAAAATTCCAGACCTCGCTTTTTACGGGATGTTTTGTTTCATCCTGTGTTGTACGCTCTGGTTGCTGAAGAGATTAGCACTTCCTGGGCCACAAATATAATTAGGAGATCAGTCATAGAAAGGCTGGAGCAAAGGCAACCTTTGGGGAGAGAGATTTGTTTTTATTTTATCACTTTAAACATCAGCTGGCAGAAAGGACCCCAAGGGAGGCTGTGCTTCAGAAACAGTAGGACAGGGGCCTCCATAGAGAGGGCTGAAGTCTCCAGGCAGGGCTGGCGAGGGTTAGGAAAGAACTCTGCTTTGCTCAAAAGTTACCTGTGTCTCCAGAAGCCTCCCCAACCTTGATAGTGCCCATCTTCCCACCACCACCAGCCTGGATGGTGAGAATCAAGTAAGAGGACACTGGAGCATCTTTCAGACACAGCCTTTGTAGTTCAGCAATATATAAGCAGCTTTGTTACCCTGGGAACTGTTATAAAACAGGTGACTCAAACTTAAATATATTCTGAGGCTTGGCAGGTAAATATAAATGGACTGAAACTAGCTGAGTGTGGGGCTATAAGGATTGGCGGGGACTGGGGCAAACTTGAGGGCACTGTGCCCCAGCTGGCTGGGGATGGACACAGTGATAGGAGGCAGGGGCCTCTGCCAGTGACTTGGGGCTTTGCCCCGTTCATGCTGGGGCACTTGGGGTGCCCTCGGGGGTGGGAAAGCACAGGGTGGAGATATAGCTTCCGTTCTTGGAGTACAGACACAGCCCCTTCCCCATGAGCCGAGCCCTCCTCTGATTGGGGAGGGCCTCTGCCTTCTTCAATCAGTGTGTGCCCCATGTAAAGAGAACTGCCTCTACTTGACCCCAGGCTTTTATTGCCTTGCAAGAATGCTAACCCAGTATTTCCAAAATCTTGTGATTCTTTTTTAAAGAGAAGCTAGAGACCTATTTTATTATAAAATCTCCAAATTTTAAATACTGGCAGTAGACTACAGTTTTTCAATAATGCTCTCTCCATGAGCCCAATGAAACCTATCTGCAGGCTAAATGTGGCCCATAGGCTGCCAGTTTGCAACTTCTGGTATGGAAGGGATTAGCTAACTAGTGCTGAGTCTTTGTTGCTGGGCCAGTGGGGACTTTAGCTAAGTAGCAAGCAGCCTTGCAAATGAGGATTTGCACCAGCCTGCCTTTCCCCCATGCAACAAAATGGATTGATTGCATGTTCTGACCCATCCCAAGCTGTTAACTGGCTTGGGGCTTATGGCATGTGGCTCCTTGTAGGAAGGTAGCGAACTCTGTTTCTCAGACACACACTGGCTTACACTTCTTGGATGGTGACTCTGTGTGTGAGAGCACACGATGTGCGGGGGAAAGCCGAGGTGCCTTGGCATCGGCGGGTTATTTGCACGAACCTGGCAGCTCGAGCTGATCCTTGAGAAGAGCTCCCCCCCCCCACCCCCCGCCCTCCTGCCTCAGTCATCAAAGCTCCCCGTCAGCCTGTGCCTCGGGAGCTGTCACAGCCTCATTACTGCTAATTCATCTTCACTTAGTGCATCAAAAGGCTGATTTATCAAATTGGGTGGGCGCACAGGAAGTTTGATTAGCGACATTATGTTGTTTGCCATGACGGGCTCAGAAAACTTAGCTCATCTGTGTCCCAGGAGTCCCAAGATAAGACTGAAGTGTTTATGTTCTGCCTCAGAAATTCTCAGGATTGGAAGCTAGGGTGGCGGCTCCAGCCAGAGGTATTCCCTTCGTTCCCAACGGCAACTCCTCCTTCCACAGGTGGGTGTCTGGGTCAGAGTTATCCAGAGACCATCTGGGGTGAGCAGGTGCTAGGCTCACCCATCAGTCCTCTGGCTGAGCAGCCCCCCTCTGCCGTCTTTGGGATGGGGGGAGCACTACTGAATTAGGGCCACTTGCCTCTGCTGTTGTCTCCATCGCTGCCCCCGTCAGGCTGCTGAGGCACAAATCCAGAGGATCGGACCTTTCCCACATTCCTGGAGAAGAATGGGACAGGAAGCCTCCCGAAAACATTGTTTCAGGAAGCAGCAGCCCCATAAAGAAAACTAACGGGTGCTTGGCTGCCTCCTGCACATCGTGCACCATCCGTGAGCACCTAGGTAACACGCGGTGTGCATGGCCTCACCGATATCCAGAGGACAGCAGGCGTCGGGCTGTGAAGGCAGCCCCTAGAAGGACAGGTTGAGAGAGAAGGGTTGAGTGGAGATTGCACGCCTACGTCTCTGCTGAGGACACAGATGGGAGAGATGTGCGCACACAAGTTGGGTGACTTCAGGTGAGACGCACATAAGTTGGGTGACTTCAGGTGAGACTCAGGGGAGATACCCTGAGGGCCCCTAGAATCACTCTCCTCCTCCAGCTGACTTCCTATCTTTGAAGATGCAGCTGCAGGTGATGGGGGAAGCTAGTACCTGCCTTTGTTGAGCAGGTTCCACGAAACAGACGGAGAGCCGCGTAAAGCAGGGGGCCTGTCTAGCGACCTTGAGGGTCTTGGCCATCTTGGTGAACTGGAGAACTAGCCCTGTGAACTTGCATGGGTCTTTTCACTTTTCTTAGTTTTTTATTCTGTGAAATAGATTAGATTTAAGGTTCCTTACAGGAGTAAAATTCAATTCTGTACATTTTTCCAGGTTGGCCAGCAAGAGAATAGGAACAACTGAGTGCCTCCTCTGGGCCAGAGGGTATGCTTGATGTATCTCACCTAACGTTCAAATAAGCCCACGGGGAAGGTAGTGTCGCCCTGTTTAGAGCTGTTCGCTGCTGCTCTCGGTGCCCACCTGCACCACAGACACTCCTTAACACCGATCAGGCCGGTAGGCTTCCCAGTAGAGTCTAAGGACATACTCAGGACTAAGACAGCTTCTTCCCAGCAGGCCTCACGGACACATCAGAGAGATGGGGCAGACACAGAGCAAAGTAAGTACCAAGAACACCTGCGAATAACAATCAAATGGTACCAACCACCATGGCTTTTTAATGAGATTGTAGGTGTGATCCATTTACAGATGGCCGGGGAAAGGTCTCCACTGATGTGATAATAACACACTAACATTTCTGTAGGACTCTAGAGTTTGCAAGACGCTTTGAAACATATCATTTTATTTGGTTCTTCCACCACTGGCTGAAATTAGCTACGACTGCCCTCGTGATTAAATTATTGCTGGTGATTAAATTGAGGATCAGAGAAGTGACTCATCGGAGGGAACTAGATTATCCTTCCGAATGCCAGATTAGACGAGAGGGTGCAGTGCTGATGGTTGCTCTCCAGTCTACCAGTTCTTATTGTAGGCTGGCCGACCCCCGCCTGCGAGAACAGAGGTGTCTGGTAGCTATTGTAGCCTTAGAATTTACCAGGAAGGTCAAGTAGGCATTGTCTTCTCAGAGGTTCAGAGGGGAGGGTCAAAGTTGCTGTAAATCCACATGGCACATGCTGAGAAGACTTTACCCAAAGTTGCCTGCCAGGCACCCCCGACATTTTATCTCAGGGCTGGTGGGTGGTTACTTCATGTTGGGTATGGCTGGAGTCTCCAGATTTTCAGAGTGTCGGGGGCCACAGAGAAATTGGGGTCTTTTCCCCCTGGGGCCCCTCATCACTGCCCCGGTGTGTGGTCTGGACCTTCACATAGCTCAGCCCTCCCTCTTTGGCAACTGCAGCTGAATCCTAATGCTGCAGTCTATTTAAAAAAAAAAATTTTTTTTAATGTTTAATTATTTTTGAGAGAGAGAGAGAGAGAGTGAGTGGGGTAGAGGCAGAGAGAGAGGGAGACACAGAATATAAAGCAGGCTCCTGGCTCTGAGCTGTCAGCACAGGGCCCAATGCAGGGCTCAAACTCATGAGCTGTGAGATCGTGACCTGGGCTGAAGTCGGATGCTTAACCAACTGAGCCACCGAAGCGCCCCGCCTAAGGCTGCAGTCTTAATGATATTAGCTGCCATTTATTAAGCATCTACCACTTACTGGCCCCTTCATTTGCATTTTCTTAATTAATTTCCCAGCCACTCTAGTGAGGCAGCAGTCATTGTGTCCATTTTGCAGGTGAGAAGACAAAGGTTCAGAATGATTGCATTATCAAGGCCACACTGCTAGCAAGTGTTGGGGGGGTCAGACTGAAAGCCAGATTTGTCTGCCTGTCTGATTAAAAAAAAAAATAGCAGGCTGCATTTGCTCCTTTTCTTTAATCCTGAGAGAGAAGGAAGCTATTCCTCCTTGTATTCTGGTCATTGCTGCTTGGAAAAGGCTCCAATGTGGGGATGGGGATGGGATGGGGGAAGGGTAGGCAGTGCCCACCGCTGTGGCTGTCCTTCCCGCCTACTTCCGTCGTGTGGGAGAGGAAGTTAGGGCCTCTGTCTGGGACAGCAGCCTGTCACTGTGGCAGGGAAGGTGCCTCTCTGCTCCTTTCTGTGTCTCTGCCCATGGTGCCCTTCCTCTGAGTGAGACGCCAGGAGTCCAAGCAGGGCAGGATGCTGTCCCTGTTGGTGGCTCCACACCCCATGGAATGAAAGGAAACACAAGGGAGGAGCCCGAGGGGTGGGGTTGGACCCGCCTGAAGGCGTGAACCCAGAGGCAGCCCCTGAGCTGACCCCTGTTCTCGGCCACACTGCTCTGCTCTACCTGGAGTTTAGCACGTCCTGTCCCCCTCAGGGCTCACTTCACTGAGCAGGCTGATGCCCTGGAGACTCACTCCCAGAGTGTCATTTTCTGGACGACGTCATTGACTGAGGGCACTCAGGACTCTGAGGAAACTTGCGTGTGGCCTGGACCTCCACCTCCCTGTTTATCAGGCTGTGAGTGGTTCGTGTGGGGCCCTGCAGACCCCAGTCTGAGACCTGACAGCCGGCTGGGGTGCGACCCTGGACATGCCCTTGAAGGAACCCTGTGTGCAGCTAAGATGAAGGTCCCCGTCCTATAGGTGCATCCGGGATCTTGAGCTGAAGATCTCCCCCCACCCCACTCTCAGGGCCACGCTGCCCCAGACTCAACTCATAGAAGGAAGAGTCTGAGTTCTGGAGTCTGTGTTCATGACCCACTTGCGTGAACTTGGGTCAGTTACTCACCCTCTCTGTGCCTGTTTCTTCATCCGAGACACGGAAATAATATCGAATCTCATGGGCTGTTGTGCAAATGAAGTGAAATGATAACGTGCACAGCGCTTCACACAGTGACTAGCATGGAATAATAGCTGTTCCATTTGTCATTCCCTCTTCTTTTCACATCAATCGTGGACATCATACACTTTCATCGGCGAATGTTTCAGTGTGTATCCCTACAGGATAAGGACTCTACAAAAACTAAGCAGAATGCTACTGCCACGCCTAGAAAGTGTTAGCAGTAATTCCCAAATAGCGTCCAAATCTACTCTTCAAATTTTCAATTGTCTCCTGAATGTCAAGGATCTTTAACAATTGGTTTCTTTGAATCAGGATCACGTAAGTTCCCCACATTATAATTGGCCGATCCGGCTTTCGAGTTTCTTTTATCACATTTTCCACAAGCTGGATTTTGCTAATTGCATCCCTTCAATTTGCCTTTGAGGTACAGACACGAAGTAGGTATTTGTGCAAGTGAAATCTTGCTGCCCCCGCCCCTTTGCCCCCCATTTAGGAAAGAGCTCCTTTCTCCTTTGTGGAAAAGAAGTGTCCCCACTGTCCCCAGGGCCAGCCTGCTGTGGAAGGATGGGGGACACGGGGAGAGGGGCTTCCCCAGGCTTCCCAGCAGTGTGATGGTGGAGGTCAGCTGCTATTGGGATGCACCCACTCTTTGTTTTCATGAACAGGGGTGTCTTTTCATAAAGCAAAGCAATTTTCTGCCAAAGAGCAAGGACTGTTTTTCCTTCTTCCAGAGCAATAAGGGCCAGGATTTGTCTCCCTCTTGGCTTTCAAGAGCATGTTTTCTCAATTCTTTCCTGAAATTAAAGTAAAGGTCAAGAAGGCTGGTCTGAGACCTGCCCTCCCTCCTCTCAGGCTCCTGCTGGTGAGTCTGGCTAAGCGCATACCTGCCCCCTGGGCTCTGTGACCCAGCCCTCAGGGCAAGCTCAACTTCCCAATTTGTGTCGTCTGGTGTTGGGGGCAGGGGCGGGAGGACTTGCAAAGGGAGGAAGAGAGAAAGAAGGGGAAAAAAAAAAAGACACAGTGCCAGCCTGTGGGCTCCCTTCTGAATTTAGATCTGAACAATTTCTAGAGGCTTCCTTCTCCACACTGTGTTCCCTCCCTCGGGGAGGGGGCCCCGGGCCCCACGCCCTCTGCCCTTCTTCCCACCTGCCAGTTTTCTGCTCGGCACGTGCGCGGCCCCAGTGAGCCGCCCCGGCCCTGGCGCAGCGTTGAGCTGCGAGGATTTTTAATCAAAAGGCAGGACACGCACGCACGCAGAGAACAGTACCACCACCACCCGCTTAGCATTACTGGAGTGTTCTCTCCCCACCCCCTCCCCACACTGAGTCACTCCCAGCTAACAGTTAATTAATTTGTGACACTTTGACAGTTTTTGAGGAGACATTTTTACGGAGCCTTCAAAATGCACAGGGATGGGACTGTCAGGCAGAAGCCCTTCCTGCATGCACTGGGTCTTTCCAGACCTTTGCCTGCCTCACCCTACCATAGACCTCAGGGCCCTGGGCCCAGCCCTGAGTGAACCTGGGAAAGGTCTCAAAGCCCTGATGTCCTCCTCTGTCCCAGCCTCTCAGGGCATTCCACACTCCCAGTGACCCCTGGGCAGACCCGGGGCACCTGGCCACCTTGGGAAGAAGAAGAAATGCAGAGTGGACATCCAGGATGAGAGCATGAGGGGTAGGGAGGCCCCAGTCGCGCTCAGCGCTGGTCTCTTTCTACTGTTGGAGAAGGTTCCCACGCGGGGGCCCCTTCCCACAGCTGAGGAGCTGTGTGTGCTCCAGCGTCTCCCCGGGACCCCCCTACAGCTCCTTGGGTGAGCTGTGAATCTCAGCTACACGCAACGTGCTCCCTAGGGATGTTTTATGGCCTCTGGTTAGTGCTGTGTGAGAAATGGCTCCGGTCACCTTGGCCTGCTGGGACTTCACCCCCACCGTGGGGTGCTAATGTAGACACTGCAAACCCCTGCCCCGCCTCCCGCCAGGCCTTCTGGGAGCCCAGAAGTCACCCCACCAGCTGTGTGCATCCCTTCCCACAGAATTCGCGTTATCTCCCCACCTCCCCACACACCTACACTTGCCTTTACACACGTGCATTCTCTTTTTCTTTCAATGGCTTGTAACCCTCTGTGCCCCAGTGATGGCACACCTGGAGGATTCCCTGAACGGACCCCAGCCAGCTGGGCAACCAATGCCAGCTGCCGCCGTGACCCAGACCCAAAGGGCCAGAGAAGGAGTCTAGGGGAGGCTACTGGTACTCCTCGAGAAGGATCCAGGGGAGAAACAACCATCAGGGACTAGAAAAAACCGGCTCCTTCACACTGGGGTGAGGTACCGGATCCCACGGATGCCTCTCAAACATTTACCGAGTGCGCAGTATGGCTGCCACCATGCTGGAAAGTGAGAAGACCGTGAAGAGACAAGATGAGTGTGATCCTTACACTGGTGGAGCTCACAGGCTGGCAAGAACAGACATTAAACAAATAATTAGATAAGTGACTTAATTATATGGTGATGAGTGCCACCAAGGAGCACGTGTGCTGTGAGCGTCATACGCGAGAGGATGGCTCTGAGCTGGAGCCTCAGAGACGCTTCCCTGGAGAAGGGATTGTCCTGAAGGGGGAGGGGGAGGAGGGGGCCGGCTGGGACTCTGGGGTCTTGAGCCTCTGTGGAAGGACTGGGCCTGGTTAGGGGTTGGGACACTGAAAGCCGGGAGCGGGGAGCAGGTGGTACCTATGCTGCTGGTGGCTTTGTGGCCTTGGTGACGAGAAGTTGAGTGAGCACCAGAGGCCAGCTTCTCTTTGCTGTGAGGTAGGAGGCAACAGGCTGCCTGGCCAGGTTCAGCTCTAGGGAGCAGTGGGGAGGCTCCTGGGTGCTGCTGGGACTTCACTCCCACTGATGATTCTTAGGACTGTGCCCCCCCGCCTGGCTCCTGTGAGGCAGTTCCAGACACAGCCAGAGAACAAGAATGAAGAGATTCATCCAAGCTGTTGCACACTTTCTAAGGAGACCTGGGCAATTTTTTCCACAGATGAACAGATCGAAGCCCTATTGCCGAGTGGCTGCTTGGCCCATGCTTTTGCTCCCTCACTGTCCCTGCAGAATTCTGGGTTGGACTAGGGAAGTTTCCAGATCTGGAGGGGGAACAGAGTGGGTGGTGTCAGTGTGTGGCCTACTCACCCTCTCAGGCCCCTGGAGGGCTGGTTTCCCAGATAATCTAGGTCACTTTGTCCAAACCTGGTCCCCTACAGCTGCCCCCAGGTCCTGAGCAGTGGAGGGAGTCCAGGAGGGAATAGGTACTCCGCCCCAGGCCTGAACCCTAGGAATTTATAGGTACAGGACCTTACCTGGGCCCAGGAGGGGAGGATGGGGCAAAACAATGGGCATTTCTTCCCTCGAGAATGACTCTTGGCAGCTGAGCCAGACCCAGCTCTCCCTTCAGATCTGGGCCTGCCTGGAGGTGACAGCATCCATCACTTTGCTGGCCCTCCCTCCTCATGCCTGGCCATGGAAGGCCAGGGCCCAGAAGGCTCTCCTTGGGGCTGCCTGGCCTAGGGCCCTGGGAATCCAAGGCCCTGGTTCCTCTGCCGCCTGCTGAGACTGCCCTCCTGGGCCCAGTAAGTGAGGGCATTAGTTAAAGACTGTTCTGGTTTCCCTTTGGAGTAGGAGGAGCTGCAGGAGGCCCAGGGGACGTGCCCACCCCCAAGTCTTGGTCTGGACCTTCCTGCAGAGGAGCAGGGGGTGGCTGGAACTGCATCTGGAGGAGGAGGAACCCCTTACCCACTCACTCCCAATTCCCCTCCAGTTCCAGTCGCTCAGGCAAGCTGCTTTTGAAATGCAAATGCAAAGTACCCCCCCCCTCACCCCTCCTTTTTCATTGAAATGCTTCAAGTTTCAGAAAAGAGGGAAAATGATGTGTTTAAGACAGCAGTGTCTCACCCGCCATCGAGCCTGATAAGGGATTGTTAAATTTTAATTAGACAATTTGACGCCTTCAAATGCCAAACTTTCTGGGGAGGCAGCGCCCTGGAACCGGGTTGCTTGAGTTTATTCTGCACCAAAGTTTCCTTAGGCCTCATTTCTGGGCCCAGAGCCCCCAGGTTTTGCTGGTGAAAGGACTCAATCTAGAGAGAGGACAGAACCCTCTCCTCTCTCCTCCCAGACCAATCAACTTGCCCCCAGGGTCCCGGGTTACCCCACCAGGCTGAGGACCAAGGGCAACTGTAAGCCCCCAAGTTTTTCCTCAGACAAAAGGTCAGTTTGGGGGGTCAGCCTTGAACTGTGGAATTTTAAAGCAGTTTTCTTCTTCCAAAACGTACTTGCGAGAAGCAGTTTGTATCTGCAGGCTGTGGAGCCTCCCTTCCACAGCCTCCACTCTCTACTCTACTCCCCTGCCCCAGTGCAGCAGATGGTGGGAGTCCGTGGACTGCCAGGGGCAGACTCTTGGGCCAGCTCGGCCCCAGCTATCTGGGCGGTAACTACATTCCTCAACCAGACAGCTAGCTAATTTTCAAATGAAGGCACAAACAGACAATGGTAACATATGTAAAGCCCAAAGGGTAAGTGGCGGAGGCCCCGGAGGCTGGAAATGACCGCTTCATGGTCCTCTTGCCCTGATAACCCCATACACCTCGATTCACTCCAGATATCTCGTTAGGAAGGTCTGCTGTATAGGCTCTGAAGACAGTAACCATCACAGCAGTCTGGGTGCTAAGGAGAACTGATCACCAGGGTGGGCGAATCTGGAAGATCTTCCAGTAGACCGTTGCCCTTCTGAGCTGAGGCAGGGCAATGGGGGCTAGAGACAGATGTGGGTCAGGCGTGGCCCGAGGCCTGCGGGCCGCCCACACTGTGGACTCCCCCATGCTCCGGGCTCCTTCCTCTTTCCCACACACCAGGGCAGCTAAGAACAGAAAGCCTAGGAGGCCCCAGAGCACACGGGCGCCTCGTCTGCCAGCATCTGCTGGGAAGGGCAGGGAGCTGCGGTCGTCCCCCCTTGCCGCACAGGGAAGATGAGGGTGACTCTCTGGGGGAGTGGCAGCCTCTCCTTCTGCAGGTGTCTTTGTCAGCTCAGGCTGCCTTAGCAAAGTACCGAAGACTGGGGGGTTTAAACAGCAGAAATTAATTTCCTCATAGTTCTGGAGCCTGGGAGCCTGAGATCAAGATGCCAGCTTGGGTTGGGTTCTGGTGAGAGCTCTCTTCCCGGCTTTACAGATGGCTGCCTTCTCGCTGAGTGTTCACACGGCATGAGGAGGGGCAGCCTGGGGTGTCTCTTCCGATAAGGACCCTGTCCTCATGGTATTTAGACCCCATCTCCAAACACCAAGGCCCCATCTGCAAATGCCATCACCTTGGGGGTTATGGCGTCCACATAGGCATCTGAGAGGCACACAACTCAGTCCGTAGCAGTAGGGTTAAGTCATCCATCCCTGCTCCAGGAGACAGGACTAAGTAGCTAAGTATTGACAGTGACCATGTAGGTATTTGGTGCTCACTAAATGCTCCTTGATTGGGGACTGGTTTGGAGATCTTACACATGAGGCAGGAGCCTCCCAGAGGAGGATGGAGGCGGCATATGGACGTTGGTGAGCGAGGTGATCATATTTTCATGACTCCAAATCGATATTCTTGTTCTGACAACAGAAAGTTTTGAACATAATGTGGAACTTATTTACCTGGAAAGTCTTACAAGAATAATTTTCCTGGGGTTATACCTTTAGCCATCCCCTTTTTATTATTTTATTTTGTTTTATTTATTTTTTTATTAAAATTTTTTTCTTGTTTATTTATTTTTGAGAGAGAGAGACAGAACACAAGTTGGGGAGGGGCAGACACACACACACACACACACACACACACACACACACACACACAGAATCCAAGGCAGGCTCCAGGCTGTGAGCTGTCAGGACAGAACCCAACATGGGGCTCACACTCACAAACTGTGAGATCATGACCTGAGCTGAAGTCCTATGTTCAACCGACTGAGCCACCCAGGCGCTCCTGTTTTATTTTTATTTTTATTTTATTTTATTTTATTTTATTTTATTTTATTTTATTTATTTTATTTTTTTATTTTGAGAGAGAGAGAGAGCATGAATGGGGGAGAAGGGCAAAGAGAGAGAGAGAAAAAGAGAATCTTAAGCACATTCAGTGCAGAGCTAATGCATGGGGCTTGATCTTACAACCCCAGGATCATGACCTGAGCCGAAATTAAGAGTTGGACACTTGGGGCACCTGGATGGCTCAGTAGGTTAAGCACCTGACTTCACTCAGGTCATGATCTCACAGTGTGTGATTTCGAGCTCTGCATTGGGCTCCATGCTGACAGCTCGGAGCCTGGAACCTGCTTCAGATTCTGTGTCTCCCTGTCTCTCTGCCCCTCACCCGCCCACATTCTCTGTCTCTCTCTCTCTCTCAAAGATAAATAGATATTAAAAAAATTATATATATATATATATATATATATATATATATATATATATAT